>NC_052049.1:155461892-155753210 GCF_903992535.2 Arvicola amphibius | reverse complement strand
TTCTTTCCCCTTCCCTTCCTCTCTTTTTCTCTTTCTTACTGTTTCTATCTCCATCCTAGGGTGCATTTTCTCCATTAGTCATCATCTTATTCCAGGCCAGCATCTGAGATAGTCCAATGCCCTTGACCTCTTTTTATTTTCTTTATACAAAAATCTTCTATCTTTGACACAATGAGAACATTTGTTCTCTGTCATTTCTTAAACAGTCTCATTCTTTTTTGGGAATCCTGTTGCTAGCTGTAGCCAAGGCTTCAAAGGCAAAAGTAAAGTTATTCTATAAAACAACAAGGAAGACTTTTGCTGAGAGTTGTGGAGGAAACAGAGCAAAGTGTCATGGGTAATAGGAGCTGAACAAGACTGAAGAGACACACCCCTTGACTGCACATCTTAGCAGAATATTAAACTCGTATACCATCTTGCAAAGATGGATTTTTTTTTTTTTTTGCTACGAACTAGAGTGGAGGCTGAGTGTCTGATGGGGTGAATCTGGAAACACACAACTTTCTTATATCAAACAGAAAACTGGAACCGACCTGAAGGAAGTAAGCACTTGTTGACTTTTAGAACCCTCATGAGGGTTTTGTTTGCCATTTGTCAAAGTTTTGATTGTGATATTTACCAAGGCTTAGGTAAAGTATATACATTACCTTTGAGGGCCAGAGAAACCGGAGATGATGTCACCCAGAATACACAGGATAGTTGCTGTGAAACATATAATGTTTTGGAAGTTTTTGAGGTAGTCATGCATGAAGACCTCTTTTACTCTTACAGTAGACTTGAAACAACAATGAGGGGAACTAAAGTTTTCAGCAATTTATTTCACAGAGCCTCAGCTAGGACATACTCACATATGGACATAGGACATAGCAGATATAGACATGTCTGACCACCAAGTCCTAGGGTAGGATGCAGGGAACAACATCAAGGTAACTAGTAGATGCCAGAAGAGCTGGGCTGTGGCCTGCTGTTTTTGTGTGCCTATCTCACGAAGACAATTCGTTGTGGAGAAATGAGGTGGCTGTGAAGTCATGGTATTTACTGGGCTAATATTTTCCCCAGGCAAAAGAGATGCCTGTCTTTCTCATCGGCCGCTTTTCTGTCCACCCATCACCAGCAAACTTGACATTAGGTTTCAGAGACTTCAGTTTTGCCTGAAAGAAGTAAGGCCTCAGAACAGCTTTCTGCAAAGCAGCTCAACCTTTGTTTAAAAATTACACTCTAGTGTACTGTCAGCGTCTGGTCTTAGAGTGAAGAGCAGGGAGTAGAGAGAGCAGGGAAGGGGTAGGTGGCAGATAAGTTCAGCCTACAGAACGAGAACATTTGTGCATTTTAAGAACTCTAGCCACCCACAGGTAGACAGCATTATTGTTTAAATTTTATAAACGAAAGAACAAACCAAAGCATAGAAAGACTGAAAAACTTGCTCAAGGTTACATGGCTAGTGGTAAACCAGGATTCAAGTATTTATCGGCCCTTACAGCTCCTAGCAAGTGAGTAGCCAGCAGGGGTGAAGTGAAGAAAAGAACATTAAAGGAACACAGGGTGCGAAGAACAAACTCTTTTATGTCATGCTTGGCCTTGGGCTAGCGCTGATGGTCACTGCTAGTCAGGGGAGGTAGAGATGGGAAAGACAGACAATAAGATAGCAGACCTGATCACAGAGAAGAGCCAAACCTGAGTGAGAAAAGAGGAAACAGCAGAGAAAGGACTTAGAAAAGGAAGAAAAGAATAAAGGATTCAAATCAGAGTAGCTTCTCTGTTCCCTCAAAGAATACAAAGAAGTAGAAAGAAATAAGAAAATAACTTAGTTTGGAGCAAGTAATGTCAATCTATGAATTTTCCCTTGTGCTCATCTAAAAAGATAAATCTGATAGGATGTCATAGTGGAGGATCAACCACAACTTTGAGTACGGTCTGGAACTGGCTTTACAAAATAGAAGTAGACAAGCGGGAACTTGGTTGTTCTGCTTTTCTAAAAAGCTGCAACCGAATGTGCTTCTGATCAGAGGGGAAATGGAAAGAGGGCACCGGGCCAAACACATGTAGGCAGGTGCTGTGAAACTTCTCCACACGGCTCTGCCAAAGCACTCATGGGTGACCTTGGCATTTAATGGGAAAATTATGCTTCTCCATGCCTGCCTCTGGGGAGGGTGAGACCTCCAGGCTTATCTGGATTTGATATTGGGGTGATATTTGAACACATCACTCTGAAGGTGTCAGAGCAGACAATTCCCTACTCATGCCTGGTTCTTTCCCATGCCTCCATCCGAACTCAGGCCTTTTTATCTCTGAGAATAATGAGGCTGCTGAATACCCATGGTAATATCATCTGTGATGTTGGCATATTTGGAAAAAGTAGCAGAAAATAAGTCTGTCTCCCGGCCTATTCTTTTATCCTTGGAGTGAGCAGGGTTTTCTGCTTTGCCTGTTAACTCTCTGTGGTTAGCAAATATATGGGAGGTAGCATCATGAGATAGAGTGGACCTGGATTTAGCTCAGTAGGCTTCCCATGGTGGCAATCACAAGCTAGTGTAAGACTAATGTCTTAAAGCTACAGACATTTCTTATTTCAAACTTTTTGAGGCAGGAAACTAAAAAGCAAGGTGTCAGCTAGGCCACGGTTCCTTGGGTGGAACCCTTCCTTGCCTGTTCTGGCTGGCAGTGGCTGGGGAGATCCCTCTGCTCCTATTTTCCCAGTGTGCCTTTTTCCTGTTTCACTCTCCCTGTGTGTATCTGTCTTCACATTGCTCTTTTTTTCTTCTTATAAGGACATTAGAACTTCATTTTAACTCAAGTACACCTATATCATACTTTTAAGTAGGGTCACATTCATAGCTCACATGGATCAGTACATCAACATGTTGTTTTGGGTGGCATGATTCAACCTCATAATCCATGGAACCTATTTATATTAAGTGATTGGAATAAGAGTTGGAAATTGAGAGAGAGAGAAAAGACAGACAGACAGACAGACAGACAGACAGACACACACACACACACACACAGAGAGAGAGAGAGAGAGAGAGAGAGAGAGAGAGAGAGAGAGAGAGAGAGAGAGAGAGAGAGAGAGAGAGAGAGAGAGAGAGAGAGAGAGAGCGCCCAGGCTGGGGAGAAAGGGAAAGGGAATCAGGAAGGACAGGAGTGTTCTGAAGTCTACTTTATCTCTGGTTCAGTCCGGTCTAAGACCTGGAGAATACTTTAGATTGTGTTATCAGTGAACTCTGGGAGGCAGAGGCCACAGATGGGTTGGGCTGTCTGTCTGTCTGTCTGCCTATCAACTCCATAGCTACCATTTTTGTGTGTGGTGGAAACACTTGAGACTTAGCCTGAACAAATTTCAAGTATGTAATTAGTCACCATGCTCACCACCAGCTTTCCACTTATCTAGCAAAACTGCTGTGGCCTTTGACCAATTCCTCCTTGTCTCTCACCTGCACCACCTCCTGGCAGGTACCATTTTGTCCTTAGCCTGAATGAGCAGGAGTATTTTAGATTCCTCATGTGCGTGGGTATCAGACAGTCACTCTCCTTCTCTGTGTGGTTTATTTCCATCAGTATGTCCTCCACCTCCAACAGAGCTATCAAAAATTACAGGATTTCCTTTTATTAGAAGGCTGAATAGTATTCCATTGTGCATATATATTTTCTTTAGCCTTTCGTACATTTTGATGGATGCAGAGGACTTTTCATATGTTGGTGATGGGGAATAGTGAGGCAAGCAACACAGGATTGCAGGTATCTCTTAGAGACAGTGATTTTATTTCCTTTGGAGAGTGACCCAGAAGAGGAAGAAAAAAATGTCACATATCTTTCTGTCCTCCCTTCTTTCTTTCTATTACAACCATTCTCATTGTTGTCTTGCTGTGGGATGATATTGGTTTTGATCTACAGTCTTCTCTGTCTGTTGCTCCATCCCTTTTGGAAAAGTTCCTGTTTGGGTCTTTTACCCAGTTATAGCTGGGATATTTTGTATTTTGTATTTGGCTTTTGAGTTGTAGGAGAGTCTTAAATCATTTGGATATTAACTCTTCTGATATATGATTTGCAAACATTCTCTCTCCTTCCTTAGGTTGCAAATAAACGTTGGTACGTCTCTCCTTTTCTGTGCAAAGTTCCTTCATTTGATGTGGGCTGACTGTTCCACTATCATTCTTATTGCCTGAGCCTTGGATGCATCCTTAGAAGATCACTGCTAAGACTGGAGCTAGCATTTCCTCCCATTTTTGTCTGTGAGTTTTATGGTTTCAGACTTAATACATAAATATTTAATAGCTTACTTTTGTGTAAGACAAGGGCCCAATCCTGTTCCTCTGCACGTAGATGCCCATATCCCCCTCAGTACCACCTTTTGAAGAGAAAATTCTATTTCTAATGCATATTCTTGTCAACCTTGACTGAAATTATTTATCAGTGTATGCTTACATTTACTGTTTTGGGATCTCTATATGTTTGCTTTTTAAAAATATATATTTTAGTGATTCTTTGGCAATTTCACATCATGTACCCTAATTCCACTCACTCCCAAGTCCCCCAAATCCTTCCCACACCCCTGCATCACCCCCAAAAGAAAATTAAAAAACCAAACCAAACCAAACCAAGCAATCAAACAACAAGGAAAACCTAAAACAAAACCCAATGCAAAGCAAAACAAACACCCTCCAAAACCCTTCACTTCTCCATGTTTCCCACCTCTCCAACACCTCTTCATTCGTCCTGGTGGCACTGGAAGTGGTGTGTCACATGGTGTATATCCTTTTGTCCAATCAGCTTTACTAGTAAATGTTCATTGCAATGAGTCACTGGTCCGGTTCAAGGCCTCTGGTTTCTGGTCCACCACCATCACTGGATTCTCACCAAAACTCCTCTGGGTTATCCTGTGGCTTCCCCATGAACTCCAGCAGGTTCTAGATGGGATAGATGTTAGGGTGGGCCAACCCAAAGCCCCACTATGGGCCTGGGTAGTAACCGATCTGTTCATTCAGGTCACTGGGGCCATCTGCCTCAGGCAAGGGGGCAGAGTCAGCTCCCCTATGCCCATTCTGTCAGGGTCGCTTTTCCCTTGCCCACGGTGAGGGGTAGGGCTGTCTCTCCTGAGTGCAGGGTCCAGCTCTCTTGCTGCAGTGTCGTTGATAAGCAGGGCCAGCAAAGGGTGGGGCTGGTTCAGTGTGACCCTCTGACTTCATCACACATGGTTCCTAGGGCCCTCTAAGGTGACATAGGCCACAGACAACAACAAAGACCCCAGCTGTTGGAACCACAGACTTAGACATGACCCTCAGCAGCAGCTGGGTTTGGATGTCACCATGGCACCAGATGGCAGTGCAGGCCACTCAGATTAGCACAGCCTCAGTGGCTGCATGGTCCTCGGACACCAACACGCCCTAGACCTTAGGTGTCTTTTATTTCTGTGAAACATGGACTTTGTTCTAGTTGGTGTAAGGCATCCCTTTGCTTCTGGGGACACTTGGATTTGCTGCCAATCAGTGTGAAGAGACAGGATGACGAACTTCTGTGTCAGTCAGACAGACTCAGTTGGGGTAGCAGAGCTCCTGCCAGCATGGTCGGGGAGGCAGTCTATTGTTGGAATTAGGCCTATGTCTTGTTTGGGAGGAGCTGAGGAGGGAAAGTATGCAAGCAGGGAAGGGAGGTCAGAGAGAACCATAGAGCAGCTGACCCAAAGTAGGTATGGTGTAGGAAAGGAATTGGCCTCAAGAGTCCTTAAAAGGCTGTGGAGGAAACTCATAGAAAGTTCTGTGAGAAGCAACTATCCTTAGAAGATGCTGTCCAAGTGACTGATCAGCAGGACCAGCCCAAAGTCAGGAAGAGAAGCATGCCAATATTCATTTGGTCTTCACCTGGACAAAGTTGTATCCTATTATCGTTTCTTTTTTTTATGAACCAGGGTATATAGCACTGGCTAGCCTAGATCCTGGCATGCTGGCCATGCTGATCTTGAGCTTCCAGAGAAGCCCTTGTCTCTTGGGAACATGCTGGGATAGCAGACATGTATCACCACGCTTAGATCATAATTTTGTTTTAGTTAGGTAAGGATTGAACAGAGGCTAAAACAAAAGTCTCATGTGGAGCAACTTCTGCTAAGAAGAAACCATGTAAATCAGCAATTCTCAACCTGTGGGTTGTGATCCTTTTGACAAACTTCTACCTCCAAACATATTTACATCATAATTCATAACAGTGCAAAACTAGTTATGAAAGTAATGACAAAAATAATTCTATATTTTTTGGGGTTTCCCACAACATAAGGAACTGTATTAAGGGGTTGCAGCATTAGGGAGCAATGTGGCGAGGAAGGTAGGTGTGAGGTGGGGGGCAGTGCAGGGGACATGGGGACACCTTTGGAAGCACCTACTTTAGCCACTTTGGCCTATTCTATGGTTACATCTGAAAGAGTTCTAGTTCATATCGACAGACATACGAATTCACCAGTACACAGAGTGAGAATTTCACCACCCAAATCATTGTCGGATCTAACCTTGACTTATGTCATCTTCACCAAGCAAAACCAAGTATCAGGAAGGAAATGTCTTTGTGTTCTTTAGGTTTGAAAGGCTAGGTCTGTTGCATGTCATTTTGTGGTGAGAACATTTAAATCTTCTCTCAGCACTTTTGAAATATGTACTATTATTATCACCAATGGTGACCCTACTGTTTTATAGATCTCTGAAACTTTTCCCTCCCATATAACTGGAATTCATACCCCTTGACTAATATCTCCCATTCCCCATCCTCCACCCACCCCCCAGGCTCTGGGAACCACCACCTACTCTTTGCTTCTCAGGGTTCAACATTTTAGATTCCTCATAAAAGTGAGATCATGTGGTACTTGGGTTTTTGTGCCTGGCTTCCTTTACTTAGTTAATGTCCTCCAGATTTGCCCGCGTTGTTCTCAAAGTCATTCAGGTTTAACGCTTCCATGTCCCACCTCTCTCCACTGTCAACGGGGACACTGGAGTTTGGGGACCAGGTCCATTTGCTCACTGCTGTGTCACAGTTGAGGGAAGGGAAGGTAGAAGTCGAGCACTTAGTGAATTCGGTTCCTTCAGTACCCATTCTTTCACCACACACTGGCCTGCAGCTGAGAAAGGATGGATTCTATGTGGAAACTGGCTTGGCTGTCTGAGGTCCCAGAAGTGACAGTTGTAAATCTGTGTTCCAAGAGAGCACTAAGTCAGGCAAGCTAGGTTTAAACACCTCGGATCCCTGTGCTCTGACAAGGAGAGCAGGCAGTTAGGAAGCATTAAGAAGCAGTCAGTGGAGATCTGAAGGCCAAGTTTTGTAAAGCTTTTGACACAAGTCACTTTCCAGCTGCAGTGGGTGCTTGGAGAAACACCGACCTGATGCTTCTAACAAAGACATTTGTAAAGTTTTCAAAGGCTGTGGTTGTGGTGGTGGCTTCTGGTGGGAAGATGGAACAGGGTGTCTGTGTGTGTGTGTGTGTGTGTGTGTGTAAGGGGGGGCAGACAGACACATGCAAGCATACACATAGACATGCAGAAACGGGAGAGATACACAGACACAGAGATACAAAAAGATATGGAAATGTGAATGATCATGTGGAAGCCAGAGGAGGCCTCCTCTTAAGACAGAGTCTCATCAAGCTTACTGGCAGCCAGTAGGCCCCAAATGATTCACCTGCCTCTGCTTCTTCATAGTACTTGGGTTATAGGCATGTATTTGACCACGTTCACCTTGTTATATATATGCTGGGGATTTGAACTCAGGTCCTTGTGTTTGTACAGCAAGTGCTCTTAACCTGCTGAACCATCTCTCCAGCTACATTAAGTGGTATCTCTGGGCAAAATATGTAGAGACCAAAGTATGTTTGTTGTAGCTGGTTTTCTTTTTTTTTTCTTTTTTCTTTTTTCTTTTTTTTTAAATTTCTGCCTCCTCCCCGCCTCCCATTTACCTCCCCTTCCCCACCTCCATTCCCCCTCCCTCTCCTGTCCGAAGAGCAGTAAGGGTTCCTTGCCCTGTGGGAAGTCCATGGTCTTCCCCCCTCCATCCAGGTCTAGGAAGGTGAGCATCCAAACAGACTAGGCGCCCCCAAAGCCAGTATATGTAGTAGGATCAAAAACCAGTGCCATTGTCCTTGGCTTCTCAGCCGCCCTCAATGTCCGCCATGTTCAGGGAGCCCGGTTTTATCCTGTGCTTTTTCAGTCCCAGTCCAGCTGGCCTTGGTGAGCTCCAATTAGATCAGTCCCATCATCTCAGTGGGTGCACCCCTCATGGTCCTGACTTCCTTGCTCATGATCTCCCTCCTTTTGCTCCTCATTTGAACCTTGGGAGCTCAGTCCGGTGCTCCAATGTGGGGCTCTGTCTCTATCTCCATCCATCGCCAGCTGTTTTGCTTTTTATATTGATTTATTTTATAATGATTTTTATTTTTAAGCCTGGCTTCTGAGATGTTGGTCGTAGGTTGATTAACAAATGATTATTCATAAAGTTTGCCTTAAATGCCTTTACTCAGTAAGAATTCTTATCTCTGAGCCTATGTGGAAGTCCTGGTAGGGGAGTGCAGCTAGCCAATACCCCATACCAGAAGGTCCTCTTCTATTTGGGAAGGTGTAGAGCAGTGAGTCTCAACTTTCCTAATGCTGCAGCCCCTAAATACAGTTCCTCATGTTGTAGGGACTCTAATATAAAATTATTTTTCTTGCTACTTCATAACTGTAATTTTGCTACTGTTGTTAATCATAATCTGATAATGATATCAGATAAGTGACTTCTGTGAATGGGTTATTTGACCCCCAAAGGGGTCTCAGACCACTGGGTGGAGAAACACTGCTCTAGAGGGACACACATGCAGTGGTAAGGGACTGAGCTAGTCAGCCTGGTCAGCCAAATCAACCCTGGAATATAATTGGGGTGACAGACACTACAGTCAGATTGCCCTCACATCCAGTATTCTGATTGCTGGAGAGTGGGAGGTGTGTGTGTGTGTGTGTGTGTGTGTGTGTGTGTGTGTGTCTTGCTGTTGGACAGACCTTCCACTCTCATACAGTTTACAGATCTGTCTTAGTCTCCATTTCCTACCTGTGTAGGTTCAGTTTTAGGCAAGGTAGGAGACTTCTGTGGTTGATCTTGTGCATGAACCTAGCTCTGAACACATGCATTGTCTTTCTCATGTCCAGGGGTGTACCAGAGCGTTGAGCTACACTCCTGCCTTGGAAATCTTATTCTTTGAACTCTCTCTGTGTGTGTGTGATATTAAAAAAAATTCCAGTTTTTTTGTGTGTTCCCCAGCTGATAATATTGGAAGTTTAAAGAATTAAGATATTGATTCTGTGATTTTTTTTAGGTCAGGTCTTGTTTTATGGGGCTGAACTTTGATCAGATTGAATAGATACCATGATGAATGGGGGCAGTAACATGATATGGCCTCAGGGAAGGGCTTTCAGATTAGTTCCAAAGCCTCCAAAGTGTCCCTGTCACACTGGCTACTGTGGTGGAACTGGAGATAGGAAGGAAAGGAGTGACTAGGGGGAGATCATAGAAGAAAATGAGGGTTGAAAATTACTGAAATTTGTTATATACATGGATGAAATGGTCAAAGAAAAACTAAAAAAGCCAAATACTGTTGTAGTCCCTGGTTTTCTCATCAAGACTCATTAATTTTTCTTAGATAGACTGTTTTCCCATAGTTAATTGAACTATTGGCTAATTTTCAGTGTTTAGAAAACTCTAGTAATTAGAACCGTGTTAATTCTTTAGAGGGTGTTCCTGGTCTTTATATGGGAATGAACTTATGGGGCAGCTGCTATTCCAGAAGTCCCATTGTTTGGGGAGGCCGCTAGTTTGTTTCCAGACCACCCTGACTCGAAATAATCACACAGAAACTATGTTATTTGCAATACTGTTTGGCCAATATTTTAAGCGTATTTCTAGCTAGCTCTTACACCTCAAATTAACCCATTTCTATTATTTTATATTTTACCACATGGTTCATGGCCTACCAACAAGGTTCCAGGTGATGGCTCGTGTCTTTCTTCTCTGGTGACTACATGGCATCTCACCGACTCTGCCGTCTTTCTCCCAGCATTCAGTTTAGTTTTCCTGCCTAGCTCTATTCTGCTAAGGCACTGGCTGAAACAGCTTTATTCATTAACCAATAAAGCCAACACATATACAGAAGGACTTCCCACACCATCCTGCCTTCTGGAGTTTCATTTTGTTTTATATTTAGATTATGTCTGTCTACATGGGCAGAATGTCATTTCTCAGCCTAACACATTCAAATCAGAAATCATGTGCAACACCAGCCAAAAAAGTTTTAATACAGATAGAACTATCTGCATAAAAACAATTTCAACTCTAAAAGAGAAAAATTCTTCACAAAATAAATATGCATGGACTCAGAGATCCTTATTTTCTATGTCTCAAGTATAGATGTGGTACAAGCAGTCCAGACATCCTGGATATTATTCTGCAATATCACATTTGACAGAAAGCATTCAGGGCAAATATTGTTGGCAGAGAATCTGAAATTTATTGAGCATTTAGTTCATGCAATTTCATGAGAACATATTATCTTAGTTATTTCATACCTTATATTGAAATGATGACTTGTGTTTGATTTGCCAACCAGAGGTAAAGGGAGAATGTAAATGAGGCAGTAGGAAGCTCACAGAGCACTTTAAGACATCACCCCTTCCGCAGTACGGTTCTTGCTTGTTCCCATGGGTAGCTGACCGCATAGTATAAATATGCATGGCAAATAAGAAACACTAAATGAAAATGTTAATATGTGTACATATAGTTTTGCTTTTGCAGATGTTAGAAATTCATTTTTAAAAGATTTATTTACTTTTATTTTATATGTGTATGTGTTTTGCCTGCATGTATTTCTGTGCACTATGTAGGTGTTTGTGTGCGCCCTGTGGATTCCCCAGAATTAAAGTTGGAGGACGCTGTGAGCTGCTGTGGGATGGCTGGGAATTGAACTCTGATTCTCTGCAAGAGCAGCTAGTACTCCTAATCACCGAGCCATTATGGTCGCTTGAATGAATTTTATCTCATATTCTCAGGCATGTAAATACTTGGTCCCCAGCTTTGATACTGTCTGGGGAGGGTTAGGAGGTGTAGTCTTGCTGTAGGAAGTGTTTCGCCGGGGGAGAACTTTGAGGTTTCAATGCCATCTGCCATTCCAAGTTTGCTTCTCTCTGAGCTTGTCATTTGCATTGGAGACGTGAGAACCTATGGACTTCTGCTACAGTGCTTGTCTGCTGCCTTGCTCTCCCACCATGATGATGCTGGAGTCTTAGTCTGGAACTGTGAGCCCCAAATAAACAGTTTCCTCTATAAGTTGCCTTGGCCATGGTGCTTTATTGGGTTAATCAAGATGTGAGAATTAGACAATAAGAGGCTGGAACTAATGGGCCAAGCAGTGTTTAAATGAATACAGTTTGTGTGTTGTTATTTCTGGGGCTAAGCTAGCTATGCGGGAGCTGGGTGGGATGAAAAGCAGGCCTGCCCGCAGCCCCTCACTACAGAATACAGCCATCTTTCTTGCCCCTGGAAATTTGTTTTGCCCCCTCCCCCGTCAGGTCTTATGCCATTTACTGGCTTCTCTCATTTTCAGAGGCACTATGGACATCCCTCGCATGCCTGCGGGACACACATTCAGCAGCTGCTGCTTTGCGCGCAGACCACTCTGAAATCGAGTCTGAGCTAGGGCACGCGTGGCTATTCCCTCAGCAAGCTTTTGTTTTAATTCACAAAAAGCAAAATCCTATTGGTCTTTTTTTTCAACTGAGTTTGCATTATAAACAGAGACAGTAGTGTGTAAAATACATAAAAAAGTCCAAGATGAAGTAAAAGATTTCTTTGTTGCGTATAATAACCAAAATTGTAAAAACTGAAGCAATACTGTCACCCAGAAGAAGAGACAATATCTCCTCCCTACACCCTGAGACAGGGTTTTTCTGTGTAAGCCTGGCTATCTTGGAACTAGCTCTGTAGACCAGGCTGTCCTCGAACTCAGAGAGATATACCTACTCTGCCTCCCGGGCGCTGGCATTAGAGGCAAGTGCCACCACTGCTTGGTCTGACAATGCTTTATTTATTTATTTTTTGTACATAAAATATCACTAGCATTTACCTTCCTTAACCTCGGCTTAGCTCCCATCTCCCTTCATCCTGCCTTGTAGACAATGCCTCTGCCATTGGCCAGACAACTCAGGAAAGGAGACAAGTGGGAATCAGAGCTGGGGACACAGTCAGAGACAGAGGGGGGACTTTTCGGGTTATTGACTTTCTCAGTTACTTCCCCAATTTACTCTCTTATTTACTCTGGGTGGCAGTCTTCTGTTGCAATGCAAGGAAACCTTATAGGAGGTGTAGGAAGACATTACTTTTCCTTTTTTTTAAATTTTCTTTCTTTCTTTCTTTTGTGTGTGTGTGTGTGTGTGTGTGTGTGTAATTTGTACACGAGCTCTGCATCTACTCCACTCTTCTCCAATGCTGCTGCCCTTTCTGCCCTTCTACCATCTCAGTAACTTTAGGGCAGCAGTAAGGGGTTGTCCCTCTTGCGGCGCACGACGCCAGTCTGTGCTCTATGCCCCGCCATACCATTCATGTACCGGACAAGGGGCTGAAGACTGAAACACACAAACACACAGAGACAGACACAGGTCATCCTTGATGTCAGAGTGCTCCAAGGATGCCCCTTTATTGCGTTCAGGGGCAGCTTATATAGGGATAACCACGCCCCAGTCAAACGCACCAGAAACCATTCCCCTGCCATCAGGAACTCCTGAGGGTCTCGTGCTCAGAGCAGCTGCAGGCACTCAGATCAGGGGAAAACAAGTTGTTTACAAGAAATTCAGGATCTGGGGGTTCACTGCTCCCAACACCTCTAAGCGTGGATATTTGGCTGGTAGGTTGCTGTGAAGAGAACTGAAGATTGGCTGTTTGTGTCTGAGGGTAAGCCTCATATTCTAACAGGCCTTGAAGTGTCTTTTGATTCCTGACCATGCTCACTTCTGGACTGGGCTTTGGAGAACTCCTACTTCTGTCTTCCTCATCTTAGAACTCACACATCAGCTGAGCAATAGAACAGACACAGAATGGCTGCCAAGTCAGACTGAACTCTATGTGACCATCCACATGAAAAGGTTTAATTCGTTAGTCAAAGGATTTAAGTTTCCTTCAAAATCCCAGGGTGAGAGTTGTCTTTCACACCTATAAGCATGAATATAAGGTGAAATACAAAACTGTATTAGGCTTGTCTGAACTGTTTGCAGGAGCAATAAACATTAGAATCCCAGCTATTTCCAAATTCGGACCTTCCATGCTTTATACTTGCTTGCTGCATGACTGATAAATAGTTCTAAAGGAAAAGTTAATATGCTTTCTGGGAAAAAAATCATGGCTTCAACTTCTACTTTTTATTTGTTTTTATTTTTATATGTATGTATGTATGCATGTATGCATGCATGCATCTGTCTGTCTGTCTGTCTGTCTGTCTATTTTTCTTTTGTGTAACAGCCCTGACTGTCCTGGAACTCACTTTGTAGACCAGGCTGACCTTGAACTCACAGAGATCTGCCTACTTCTGCCTCCTGAGTGCTGGGATTAAAGGCACACACCACCACTGCCCAGCAGTTTTATTTTTTTTAAAAGATTCGTCTTGCTTTCATTCATGTGTCTGTGCGTATATATACATGCCAAGTATGTGCAGCTGCTCTTGGAGGCTAGAAGGATGCTCAGAGCTCCTGGGCCTGGAGTCACCCGTGGTCATAAGCCACCCGACGTGGATGCTGGGAACTAGTCTCTGCTCCTCTGTTACAGCTCTGAGTTCCCCTGACTGCTGGGCCATCTCTCCAGCCCCATGACTAGACGTTTTATAATTTACACTCCTGACTTGTGTTAAATCCTGCTCTCTCTCTCTCTCTCTCTCTCTCTCTCTCTCTCTCTCAACTCAGGTCTTATCAAAAGGGGTATGTGTGTATGTATGGTGCGTGCTTGATATGTGTGTGAAGTGAGTGTGGTGTGTGCAGTGAGTATGTGGTATGTGTGTTTGGGTAGTGTATGGTGTGTGTGGTGTTGTGTGATATGTGAGTGTGGTGTGTGTGTGCACGTGTGTCTGTGTGTGTGTGTGTGTGTGTGTGTGTGTGTGGTGGGGTAAATACCTTCCAGTTTAGCTTTTGCTTTGAAATTTAATGAGCTGGAAATCGAAACTGGAGTAAAAGCAAAGTTTGACTTGAGTGCTGCCGTGTGCCATCTGAAGTCTGTGGAAACGGAAGCTCATAGCTCCCGTGTACAGCAGCTTTCTACATCACGTAGAAAACAGGAGAAATATGGAAATGACTATGAGCTGAAAACATAATGTTTTGTGCTGACAAAAATTGTGGCTTTGACTGTTTGTAACTTAATCTTGTGACCTCTGTTAACTCTTGTTAATGGAGTACTCCTTTCTCTTGCGTCCCCCACACTTCTTCTAACCATCTGTGTAATATTATTACTTCAGAACCACTTACCTGCCTGCTTCTGCTTCCCTCACTTCATTCTCAGCCTTCCAAAGCAGGGACTGGGACTTCGCCAGCACAAAGCAGGGGCCGAGGGAGTCACTGATGACTACCCAGTAAAGAGGGTTGAGAAACGAGCACACATTCTATTTTTTCTGTTCCCTGTATCTCGATGCTCCTGCTGCCTTCCTGCCTGGTGACCTGTGATGCCGGTTGCTGCAATCACCCCCATTAAAAGTTTGCAGACATTGACTTCCATGCATTGTTGCCATTCCCATTGCAATATCAAAATTAGAGCAGGAGGGGACTTAAAAGTCTCCAGATTTTCTCACCTTGCTTAACCATCCGTTAGCACCTATGCCTACAGACTTCAATTAATTATTAGAACTGTGCTCCAAATGGAGTTTATATCCAATCAGAACCAAGCATAATACACAAAGAAAATGGATAGTACTTATTAAATTACTTGTGAAGGAATAGGTGAATTTTTAAAATCAGTTCCAAATTTTTTGGTACATAGACAAAGCAAGTAGCTATCTTAGGTTGAGCAAGCACAAAAAGATGAGAAGTCTTTCCCAATGTCTGAATACGTGTGTTATTTGAGGCCGAAATTTCTCTTCATTCAAAGAAGTTTTTCAGTTTAATGCTCTCCCAGCTGAGCTATTTCGGCACTGTGTAATGGGACTGAACGAGCATGTGATCAAACCGGCTGATAATGAGGGCTCACTGAGAAGCCAATGATAATGGCACTGGGTTTTTGATTCCACTGCATGTACTGGCTTTTTGGGAGCCTAGTCTGTTTGGATGCACCTTTCTAGACCTGGATGGAGGTGGGAGGGCCTTGGACTTCCCATAGGGCAGGGCATCCTGAATTCTCTTAGGACTGGAGAGGGAAAGGGAAAGGGAGTGGGGGTGGGTGGGAGGAGAAATGGGAGGAGGGGAGTAGGTGGAAATTTTTAATAAATAAAAAATAAAAAGAAAAAACAAAAAAGAAGTTTTTATTTTATTTAAATTATATGTATATATGAATATCTCTGTATGATTTTGTGGAGGCCAAAGATGGCGTCTGCTCTCCAAGTGGTTATGGACCACTAGATATGGGTGCTGGGCACTGAACTCAGGTTCTTTGGAAGAGCAGAAAGCATCTTTACCTGATGAGGCCATGTCTCCCGCCTTTGATTCCCTCTCTATTAACTATCACAAAACTAAGAAAGAAAGGGGCAGGGGAAGGTTAGCATCCAGTACTAGCTTTACAAAGAAGGGCAATTTTATTCCTGAAAAATGGGGGCAAAGTGGTGTGGGAGGTCCTTCTGTCTCTGTGTTGCTTTTATTGGTTAATGAATAAACTGCCCTGGCCTAAGGCAGTTGGGGCAGAACATGGGTAGGTGGGGAAAACTAAATGGTATGCTGAGCGAAAGGAGGCAGAGTCAGAGAGATACCATGGATCCATGGCCAGAGGAAGACATGCTGAAGCTTTGCTGGTAGGCCATGACCTTGTGGTGATATACAGATTAATAGAAATGGGTTAAATTAAGATATAGGAGTTAGCCAATAAGAAGCTAGAGCTAATGGGCCAAGCAGTTATTTAAATAATATGGTTTCTGTGTGATTATTTTAGTTCTGGGCGGCCCAGACGAACAGTTCCACGGCAACAGCAAAGCCTGGGTTTGAGCAAAAGGAGGGATCATTTGGGGGATGCTTCTTATGACTGGAAAATCTGGATGCTTTATTTTACAGAAACCTGGAACCTTTGCTTTGGAACCCAACGTTCCGTACTAACACCATATTTCACAGTCTCCCCTCTCTTCATAAACATAAGGTCATTAGTTGAGAAAAATTTAAAGTAATACCTTGTGAAATTATTAAATAGCCTCATGTTTAGGTTGATCACACTCCCATGGAGGGTCCCATATCTGTGAGTATGTGGGCAACACAAATTGGCCTCAGTGGGCTATAAAAAAGGAAAAAGGAGAACCCTAAATTGGGAGGGAATAGGGATTTAGGAATTGGGATCTGGGAGAATGGGTGAAGGAGTGAATTTGTTAAAATTACATTGTATGAATATATGAACTTCTCAAAAGATTAATCAAAATATTACATACATAATAAGGTTAGAAAAAACACTACCATGTTACCTTATCTAATTTGGAATTGACTTACAAAACCCTGCTAGGAGTTGATAAGTTTCTTATTTCTTTTTAAAAATAATTCATTTATTTTTATTTTGTGTGTATGCGTGTTTTGCCTGCATGTATGTGCACCACATGTGTGCCTGATACCTGTGGAGATCAAAGAGGACACTGGATTCCCTGGAACTGGAGTTAGAGATGATTGTGAGCGACTGGGAACTGAACCCTACCCCTCTGCAAAAGCAGCAAGTGCTCATACCTACTGAGCCATCTCTCCAGCCTTTTAGTTACTCTTTTTTTTTTAAAAAAAATTATTTATTTATTATGTTTACAATATTCTGTCTTGTGTGCCTGCCTGCAGGCCAGAAGAGGGCACCAGACCCCATTACAGATGGCTGTGAGCTACCATGCGGTTGCTGGGAATTGAACTCAGGACCTTTGGAAGAGCAGGCAATGCTCTTAACCTCTGAGCCATCTCTCCAGCCCCCTTTTAGTTACTCTTTAAAGAAGTAGTTGTAATTCTTATTTTGATATCCTAGTTGGATGAAATATTTAAGTAGCCAACTTTATGTTGAAATAATTCCTCTCACAAGGGTAAATTTATTCAGTTAACTATGTATGAACAGACCAATCACCCATTATAATAGAAAATGTTTTCTTTCTCTTTATTTTCTGTACATTTAAGGAAAAAAAAGTTTTGGTGTTGACTGGGTAGACTTTTAACTACCAGAGCACTGGGAGCTCGCAGGGTTCCGTACATTCCAGCAAGGCCTTCAAGCCGTCTCGCAGGATTTCAAACACTCCTGGTTATGAAAACAAATTTTCATCTTTATTTTTCCAAGCTGTCTCCTTACATATAGCACTTAAGAAAAATCACCATTACTGGTTTTACTGCCTGATTGCTTAAGAGGTAATTGGTTCAGCACCTGGGCAGGAAGCTATTTTGGCAGGAACTCTATTTTCTTCAAGTTCTAGCTGTAAAATTCTGGATAGTGAATTGTAATCAGGGGCTCATTTAAAAAAAACTACAGAGCACACAAGGATACTAATGTGTGAGGCAAAGAAACTGCAATGCACTGTTAGGAACACAGAAATAGTTATGTATGTTTTTAAAACTGTAACTTGGCATTAAAAGTTCATATTTTGCACTGGGATTTAGGTCTAAGATCTGAAGTACTCAAAACAGATGACCTAATCTGGGGTCTTCCTTCTTACTATGAATTTCCCCCAAATGAACTATTTCAAACCTTAAGATTAAAAAATTGACCTCTGTCTTGAATGCTCCTAAATTGTTTGGCTGATGATAAGATAGGAATATCAACTAGTGTGTTTTAAATAAGGTCATCCATGTTTCTCAAAACCTTGGATGCCACTGTCCTATCTTTTATGCAATTACTATATTAATTTACGATGGCCAATGCTCTATAAGATGCCAGTGTTCAGGTCAATTTTCCTCCCACTTCTCCATGGCAGAGAGGTCTGATGTTCAGCCCAGGAACTGGTGAAGGCAGAGCTGCGGGAAGGTGACCTGGAAATAAGGGATTTAATGTTATCCAGGACTTTGAACTATGATCCTCATTCTGGGCTTCTAGCAATGGCATGGAATTCCCTTTAAATTCCTTTGGCTATTGAACTACACCCATGGAGTGCTTTACTGTTTCAAGACTGGGCACACACATGAGGTTAGGTTTCATGACCATTGTGTGCTTGTACAAACCGAAGACAACTGCCTGAAATATTGTCTACTCAATGTTGTCCATGGGCAAATGGTATTATAGACGGAGCAGAGGGCTGACTGTCAAAACACAGCATTTAATTTTTCACATTAGAACTTCATGTGAATGAACGATGTGCATATTCTTCTGTGACTTGGTTTCTTTTTTTTTCTATTTATTTTTGTAAATGTTCTCTGTACTTAAGGTACATAGCATGATGTTTGTTATACATAAAGTGAATGAAATAGTTGCAGTGAAGCCAATTAACATATTCATCTCCTCCCATAGTTATTCTTTTCTCTCCCCACCCTTCTCCTCTTCCTCCCCGCTTTCCCTTCTCTTTATTCTTTTCCTCCCTCCATCTCTTCCTTCTTCTCTTCTCTGTCTCAGTGAAAACACTGAAATCTGCTTGGGAGAAAGTTCTTGAAACATCTAGGACACTGTCTGCTGTGACGGTTGCACTATGCATCTAACTTTTTGTCCTTTCCTTCATAACTGTGTTATCATTTGCATTTTGGTCATATGATTCTTACTTGCTGCTTCTTAGCGCTGAAATTCACTCAATCTTCCTTTTATTTCTTTTCTGAACAGACCTTGATTTATCTGTCATTTTTACTAACCATGACTTTTTCTAAGAAAAGGTACATAAAAAGTAAATATTCTGTGAAGGAACTATGAGAACGATGGCCAAAAACACACCTCACAGCTAAGAGTGTTTATCTTAGTATAGAATTTGTTAGTGTTGTCAACTTGACACAAACTCGAGTCACATGGGAAGAGGGAACTTCATTTGAAATCATCTCCATTCGATTGGCCTGTGAGTGTATCTCTGAGATATTCTCTGTATTAATGATTGATGCAGGAGGGCCAACCCACCATGTGTGGCACCTCATGTGGGCAGGTGGTCTTAGGTTATATAAAAAGAAGGGGGGTGGCAAGCTGAGCAAACTGTGGAAAGCAACCCAGTAAGTAGCATTCCTCTCCTGTTTCTGTTCTAGTTCCTGCCACTAGGCTCCCATCAAGATCCTGCCTTGGGGCTGGAGAGATAGCTCAGCAGTTAAGAGCATTGCCTGCTCTTCCAAAGGTCCTGAGTTCAATTCCCAGCAACCACATGGTGGCTCACAACCATCTGTAATGAGGTCTGGTGCCCTCTTCTGGCCTGCAGGCATACACGCAAAACAGAATATGTGTACATAATAAATAAATAATTTTTTTTTTAAAAAAAGAGTCCTGCCTTGACTTTCCTCAGTGATAGAAGTAAGCCAAATAAACCCATCCCTTCTCCAAGTTGCTTCTGGTCATATTTATCACAGCAGCAGAAAGCAATGAAAACATTCGGGAACACTTATTTTTTTCTTTTAAATTTCCAAGGCTTTGTTCTAAGGCCTTTGTCCTGAGGTGATGGGATGGAGAATTTTGATGCTAGATAAGTTCTTTGTCCATTGGAGGAGACCGGTGTCATTTAGAAGCTTCTAGGCTTCCTTTGATCCTAGGATTCTGAGTTTTTATGATGATGCATTTGGGTGGGTTTATTTTCATCCACTGTGGTGGGCACTTGGATTTCTAAACATGGGAACTTCTGTTTTGCTTCTGGAAAACTTTCTTCAAGGATTCCTTTCTCTCTGTTTCCCCCTTCTGAAAATGTTATGATTGGATGGATGGTAGATTTTCTGGGATATTCCTCAAATTGTTTTTTCCTTTATCTTTCATCTTTTGATATGTTCGATGTACTTTCTGATTTTTCTCAAAATATCCTATCAAGTTTTGAGTTTTCATTTGTATTACTAGGCTGTTAATTTCCCAAAGATATTCTCTCATTATCTGAATATTTCTTTAAAAAATGGTGTCCTGTTCTTGTTTAATACCCTGAATATCTTTTTCTCATCTTTTCAATGATGTCATGCCAGATTTACCCCCTCTTTACTTTCTGCCAACTGCATTTTTCTCTGTCAGCGCTGGACCCTTATTTTATTTTTAGCTTGTGTTTTCTTGAGACTCCAGGTCATCTTGAATTCCTGATCTTCTTGTACTCACTACCCAAGAGTTGGGATTACAAGGGTCCACACTGAGCCAAGCTCAAGAAGTCCCTTCCTCCTCCCAACATCCCTCATAGTTAACTGATATGTGTCTAGTGAATGTGCCAGTGGGTTCTGGGAAGCATCCTGTGCTCGTTGGTGAGTCTTCCTGCTGCAGAGTGACGTCTGGGTTGTTGGAAAGCTCCATGCTGGGGTTTTTGGGTCTTTGCTTATTAGATGACTAGATCACTCAGGGAGGATCATTGAATCTTTAGAATAGAAATCTGGGCCTGGCAGCTGGTAAACTGGGAGTCAAGTGGGAACAAAGGATTAGGAATTTCTGCATTGAAAATTTCAGATTGTGCCGAAACTCTCTATTCAGGTCCCACATTATCTGCTCCTAACTGTATCTGGAATTTTCAAGTTCAGAATACAACAAAAATCCAATATAATGCTGGCATGAAGGGAGAGAAGGGCTAACCACTTTCTAAATGGACACTTAGCCAAAACTTTCAGGTTTTGTACCCCATCCACAGTGCCATGTCCCAGAAACACCGGATGTCCCCAGTTCCTGAGACTTTTGGGTGCTCCGCATTAGGCGGGGCCAGTCAAGGATTTACAGCTGTCAAAGCCCTTTCCCAGATCAGACGCCTATCATTGTATACATGCTAACCTCTGCTTCTTGTCGATCTTGGGTGTTATTTGCTTTCCCTCTTCTTCATCTCCTCCTTCTTCCTTTTTCCTCCCTTCTTCCTCCTCTTCTGCCTCAATTCCATATCCAGTAACAAAAAGGACCATCAGAGGGTATTCAGGAGGGGGTGAGGGAACCTTGGTTTTTGTTTGGACTAAACTTCAGAACAGAGTCCCTTATTGTGCTAGAGTTCCTGAATTTGGAAGGCCAAATCATATGGCATTTTAACATGGTCACTGGCAATTTTGTTGTTCATTTTTGACAATGCTGAGGAGCAAAGGGAAGAAAAGCGGGGGTGGGTGGGTGGGGGATAAATAAACCTATAATTAACCCAAATCTTGGAAATAAAGCTCAAAGTTATTGTTCTGTGCAGTGTTTCTGATGTAGAGAGTCAAATAAATACAACAAAGAGCCCATTCTGGGCTTAAGGAATGGCACTCACCGCTCAGTTTTCAGGTCTTCAAGGTGGACTCGCAGGGGAAGAACGTGATCCGAGTGTCAAAGGCACAAAGCCTGCAGAATTTCAGCTGAGGGGTGAAGTGGAGGTGGAAGAAAGCAAACTCTGAGGTTGGACAAGCAGTTCTGGATAAAAGAATAAGAAAGTTCCCTGGGGACCAAGTCAGCTCTGAGCCAAATTCTAACTTCTGCTCTTTTCCAAGTGGAGTGTTGCTGCTGCGCATGTGCGCCGGGCAGGACTGTTGAAAGGCCTTTCTTTGCCTGCCAACTCACTGCCTGTCTGCTTTAAAGATCAAGCTGCAGAAGAGATCCAGTTGTGGGCTTTTAAAGGAAAGACAGAAAACCAGCTAGGAAAAGAGGGAGCCAGGAAGGGGAGAGTTCGTTTGGTTTAACAGTTGAATAGGAAATAACTTCAGTTCTGGTTTTGGGCGAGCTTACAGCTGGTTAAAGGAGTGGGGATAGTGTTGAAACTGGGGAGCTGGTGGGGTGGACCATGGTGAGCATGCTGGCAAAGAACTTGCAGGCTTTCCTATAGCATGCCTTTCTTTGTTTTTTATTGGGGCGGAGATGGGCCCCCACTTTCAGCTTTCTCGGGTGTCTGTGCCACCCACGCAAGCCAGGTGGCTGTACTGTTCCGACATAGTCCAGGCTCTCCAGACACGACCCAAGAATAGGAAGGCGCCAGCATTCAGCATTTATCCCTCCAAGGTTTCTAATCTTTCTTTCTTTTTCTTTTTAGTGTATTTAACTTTATTTTATGTGCTTTGGTCTGAAAGTGTCAGGTCTCCTGGAACTGAGTTATAGACAGCTAGTTGTTAACTGCCCTGTGGATTCTGGGAATTGAACTCAGGACCTCTAGAAGAGCAGTCAGTGCTCTTAACTACTGAACTTAACTCCAGTCCCTGGTTCCTAATCTCTTAAATTGGACTTCTTTCACCCCCAACTCGGTGTCACTTTCTGTTTTGGCTTTGCATTCCTATGTACATGGTTAGACGCTTAGGATAGCCACAGCCATTGTTCATTCATGTAAAAGAATTTATAGAGAATCTGTAATAGTAATATTTTTTGGTAATTTTTATTTTATTTAAAAAAGGAAACATACTATCTTTTTTTCATTATACATACCAATCCAAGTTCCTACTACCTCCTCTCCTTCCCTTTTCTCCCCTTACCCCCCAATCCACCCCCATCCACTCCTCTGAGAGGGTAAGGCACATTGCTTTGGGGAAGGTCCAAGGCCCTCTTTACTATATATAGGCTGAGCAAGGTATCCATGCTAAGAAAATAGGGTAGAGTAGAGCTAGGAGGGGAAAACTAAACTGAACATTGGGAGAAAGAAGGTGGAGTCAGAGAGAAGGCATGTAGCCGCCTGTAGGAGATAGACACACTGGAACCTTGCTGGTAAACCACAGCCATGTGGCGATACACAGATTAATAGAAATGGGTTAATTTAAGATATGAGTTAGCCAGAATTACTCTTAAGCTATTGGCCAAACAGTATTGCAAATAATATAGTTTCTGTGTGATTATTTTGGGTCTGAGCTTCCAGGAATGAACAAGTGGCCTTCCTACAACAGGTAGTCATTTGTGGACATGAATGAGCTGAACAGGGAAAAATTTGAGAGCGCACACTACTCATTTCATCTTAGGGAGAACAAGTTGTTGTTGGAGAGGGAGAGCGAGAGAGAGAGAGAGAGAGAGAGAGAGAGAGAGAGAGAGAGAGAGAGAGAGAGAGAGGTGTTAACTTTCCATTTTATTGTCTGAAAAATAAAAAAGAAATAACCCCTGAAGGTTTTTTGATGGCCAAGTAACTCTGGTGCTTTAGTACAAGCCTTTTACTGCTCCTAGATGTCACAACGTTGTCTTAGATGGTGCTTTACATTCCAATGCTCCTTTTGATGCCTGACTAACTTCTCCAGTGCCATCTCTGTGAAGCTGTAATAGACAAAGGCCGGATGTTTATCAGCATGCTAAAGTTTCTAGGAAGTCACTTGCTGTGGTGTTGACTCTGTGGTACCCAAAAAGCTAGCGCTGAGATCTTCAAGCTTTTACCAAGCATGTGAGAGTGTATTATGAGCCAAATGAACCTGGTTTCCATGGTGACTTCTCCTACAGTTGATCAACATAGTAGAAAGTTTTATAAAAAGTTTTCCCTGGTTTTCATTCATGCCTAAATATAAGAGGATTCATAGAACCAGAGACTGTTCCCTTAGCATATGGTTATTGAGGATGACAAAAATTGATAACCAGGTCTCCCAAATAATACTTTCCTCAGAGTGTTTACTGACAGCCTCTGAATGGCCTCCATCTCAATGGTGACTCTCCTAAGGGTGATTGTGCTTGCACTAGGAGTCAACTGTTTGCAAATCATAGCTCACCATTGCATTCCCTTCATGTTCCGAAAGAGCCCTCTGCATGACTGCTTCTTAAGTATTTTATATATTATGACCTTAAACACATATTTGAAAATCAGTTCTCTAATGCAAAGAATCTATACTGAGAGGCAGTAAGAAAGTATTCATTGGCACATCATCTTCAGTGAGTAGCAAGGCCTTTAGTTAGGCCCTGTAATGAAGAAAGAGGGTTTCATATAAAGATGCCCGCTGTTGCTGATTGCTATGACATCTTTTGACTTTGGCTCAGCACTAGGAGGAAGGTAGGACATGTTTTCTAATACTTCATGTAAAGAGATGTATCTACGTGGATGAAAAGGTAAAGGACAGTGATACATCCCATTGCTCCATTGGCCCTTTGATCCTTTGATCCTGGCCTTTTGTCCTGGGTAGAATCTACTTGTGTGTACCTTTCTGTCCTTGGGACCTCCACACTCGAAGTCTGAAGCAGCAGATATAACTCTAACTCATAGAAAATCAACGAATGGGGTGGGACTAAGAAGTCTAATAGGACACTGGTCACTCATGGTACATGATGGAGACAGATGAGCAATCCATCACACCCCTGGTTCTAGGCAGCATAGGCAGATGAGTGGTTAAGAAAACAATGTCTGGAATCACACTTTCTGAACTTCCAATTCTAAATTAACTTGACACGTGACTGTTATTATTTATAATTACTTACGTCCTCAGAATTTCAGAAAATTCTAGGATTACTCTAAATGTTTGTATATGTACACATACATACATACATACATACATACATACATAAACACATACACACATACATAAAGCACTTGCCACACATGGGTAACACTTTAGTACATTGCCTGGCATGTGGCAAGAACCTACCTAATAAATGTTACATTATTTTCTAGATAAAACTGATAAAATTAAAAAATGCACATCTTGATAATTATAAGAGTTATTGAAGAATATGGTGGTCTCTTTCATGATAAACTTTATACATAAACTAGCACCAATGTGATGTAGTTCACGGTGCTATTGGGCCTCATGCAGGTGGGAGGGCTTATATGAGCTTTCATGGCTCTTTTGCTTTCCAATGACTGATACCCCATTCACTGATTTTCTTTTCCTTTGTTCCTTTACTGTTTTATTGGTTACTTCTGATGGAGGTTAGATTTTGAAAGAAGTATATAAGCTTTCGTTTAAGCTTTTTCTCCAGAGACCAGCTAGCTCTAACAATTTTTAGGTGCTTGTAGACTTGCAGAAGACTGTGGAATGGTTTGATTTACATGGATAGAATCTATTTTATGAATAAGTTGCACTATAAAAATACATATATAAATCAATTGTGGAGCTTTTACTAATTTTTCTTCATTTTTTTTTTTTTTTTGGTTTTTCGAGACAGGGTTTCTCTGTGGCTTTAGAGCCTGTCCTGGAAGTAGCTCTTGTAGACCAGGCTGGTCTCGAACTCACAGAGATCCGCCTGCCTCTGCCTCCCGAGTGCTGGGATTAAAGGTGTGCGCCACCATCGCCCAGCTTAATTTTTCTATAAATTTTATAAATGCAGCCTTTTCTGTCAGTCTGGTGGAGTTCCCTTTATAGACATTCTCAGTGACTTCACAATGCCTATTATACCACAATGTGCTCTAGGGTGTAGAAACCGTGTGTCTGTGATACAGACTGAAGGGGAAGAAAGAGGTTGAGCCTTATATGGTACAAGACCGACTCCACTGGAATTTCTAAAACATGCCCTTTTGAGGCGACAGTAATATCATCTTTTGTGTACCCCTGAAAACTCCCAAGCACTCTTATCCAAACTGTGCAACACTATTGGATTTCAGAATTAAGGTATCTGACTCCTGCGAAACTTATGGAATGCATGTATAAATTCCTAACCACAGACAAAGTGTTTTAAAGAGAAATACTAATGTGTGTTTTCAGACAAATACAACAATAAACTCTAAGAATTAAAATTTCCCCAGGAATCCTACACTGGGCACCCAGAAAGGCTTACGCCCTGGTTCCAGGCACAGGAGAAACTTGTCTCTCAGGAAGCCATTTCTCACAGTCTGACAAGTCAGATCACCTTCAGGAGAGACTTGGGACAAGGCAATGTGCCGTTGAAGGTTGAGACCACTCGCTGGCCAGGACTGCTTAGCTGTACTGACCTCCAGACCTCCATTCTAACCTAAATTTCAAGACAGTACACCGAAGATGGACTTGGGGGTCCCTGGACCCATTTATTTGTTCCTCTTCCTAATGTGACCACATTGAGAAAATCTCCTATCTCTGCTCTTCACGGTGATTTTTTTTATGTGCAGTACTGCAGATGGACGGCTGAGCCTAGCTTGTGACTGGCAGAGCCCAGGCTTTGACCCTAAAAACTCCAGGAATGCAGGGCTGTTTTGCAAATGTTGTAAATATTCTGTGATCTTAAACTGAGTAGGAAGAGAAGTGTGATTTGGTTCCTTTCTTCTCTTTTAAAAAACAAAAATGATTAAATCTCCTAATCTAGGCTTAGCATAGAACCCAAACCACACTGTGTAATCATGAACAGGAAATCCGTCCTTGAGGACGTCTTTCTGGGTCTTCTATTTCAATATTAAAAACACCTGCTCTCAATGAGTCTACGGCGTACCTTTATTAGGACAGATATTTCTAGCTTTGCTGAAACATACCCCCATGGTACTGAGAAGCAGAAAAAAAGTGAGTGCACAGATCATAGTTAATAAGAGACTGAAATAAAAGGAGAATTAACTACCTGTTTTTGTAATGCTGGAGAACTGGCTATTTCCTGTTCCTTTTTTATTCTGGCCATTTGTCTCTCATTGCTTCCCCCAAAGCAGCTTGACTGCTGGGGCTATTCTCTGATAGGCATGCATGAAATTCACCGCTTCTTTAGAGAAATCCAGAAGAAAGTTGACAGAAACACTCTGTGGTCTTGGGCACCAATCCGCTGATCTTAGACTCACTCCCAAACTGCCCATTTAATAACTTTAAACTCACAACACTTAGTTCATCAGTGCTGGAACTGATGAACCAAAGCTTAAGCATGACTTGTGAAGATCTGAACACCTATTTTGTCTTCTAAGTTTTTGTGTGGTGTATGCATGTGACTGCACAGCCACACCTGCCCATGCAGGGGACACAGCGGGGCACTGGGTGACTTTTTCTATTACTCTCTGCCCTATGGCTTTGGGATAGAGTCTCTCCCAGAAGCTTGCTGTTAAAACCAGCTAGGGTGGTGGGTCAGAGAACTCTCAAGATCCACCTGTCTCCAACCCCGTGCTGGGGTTACTAGTACGAACATGTATGCCTGGCTTTTTGTAAGATGTGAATGCTGGTAGCTTAAAAGCAGGGCCTCCTGCTCTTACTGACCCAGCCAAACTCCTGCCTCCAGGCATCTATGCAGACACTTAATTTAAAAAATGAAAAGAACTTCTGTTGTGTTTGTTCTCTGATGATTTCATACAATTTTTAACGTACATTTTGATTATTATATATTATAGCCTCATTCCCATCTCTCTCTCACCCCTATTACCACACCTCCCTTTCTCACATCCATGACTTGACTTTAAAAAAAATGTTACTTTTTTTTTCTCTCTCTCTTTTTTAGGGTCACTGAGTTTAACTATGATCATCTGTGTGACCATGGCTATGGGATAGGGTCCATCCTCCGGAACCTGGTATGTTCTCAGTGGGCAGACAACTGAAGACAGTAACCACCCCTCCCCCAGAATCTGCTGGTAGTCTCTCCAGGAGAGAGGGATAGAGTCCTATCAGTTCCTACCTGTTTCGTGGTCGACTGTTGATAAGTCTGTTGCAGGCAGCATACTGCAGCGGCTACTCCATGCTCAGCAGGTAGCATTTCCCACCCCTTCTCCCTATCTCTGGCCCCCACCCCTTCTCTGGCACTTACACTCCTTCTACCCCCTCATTCTGGCATGTTCCTAAGCCTTAGTGGGGATGGTGTGTCTTGGTTAAGTCTGAGCTCTCAGCTGCCACCCGGTTGTAGCACCTTCAGCAACTACGTAGACACTTATGTTTTGAAGGTCTTTTTTCCCCGTACTCTGTAAAGATAATTCACAAATGAGCGAGGAGAGAGCAAGGGAAGCAATGAAAAAGAGAGAAAGAATAGTCTCAGTTTGGACCAAGCTGATTCCTTGAGCAATGCCAAAGAGCTCACAAGGCCTCTGAGTTTTACACATTTAATTTTCTCATTATGTTCTTAGTGAAGGAACATGGGCTACTAATTTCTAGTTTTTGACATCTGTCTTTGTGAAATTTCTTTTTGGTCAGAAAATTAAATGTAAAAGCTTTTAAGGATGAGAGCCTTTTAAAGATAGTGTAGATGGCAGGGTGTGTGGTATATGCCTGTAGCCACAGCACCCTGGAAGCTGGGGCAGAAAAATCATGAATTGGAGGCCATTCTGAGTGACATAGCAAGTTCAAACCCATCCTAGACCACAGCAAAAGTCTTTCCTTTAGAAAGGGAAAATTATGTATAGTAGTTATCACACTGTTTTATTCACAGGTTGAATGCTAATCCCAGCAACACCACAAACCACAGTTGGGCATCCTGACTGTGGCTCAGGCCTGTGGACCAATAAGACTGGTAGAAGTCGTTGGTTGTCTCAAGTGCACTGGTGTTCTCATGAAATTCCTAGTACTTTATCTCAAATGAATGCAGTGGGCCATTGTTGTTGTTGTATTGGAATAGGAATATTCCTAGGAACAGTTCCAGCAGTTCGAGTCTCCCTATTGTGAGACTCCCTGGGAGTCACATCTCTGAGCATGCACATCTCTCTTTGCAGTAAAAAGGTTGGAAGG
This sequence comes from Arvicola amphibius, assembly GCF_903992535.2. Lineage (NCBI taxonomy): Eukaryota > Metazoa > Chordata > Mammalia > Rodentia > Cricetidae > Arvicola > Arvicola amphibius. The sequence goes on along the minus strand of NC_052049.1, from coordinate 155,724,528 downwards.
TTCTAAGGGAGCTTTGAATGCTGCTCACAAATTCTTGATATGTCTAGTTCTAGTTCAAGGACATCTATGCTACATTCATATGATTTTGTATTTTATGTCCACGACTAGACAAGTTGAAATAAACAAAATATATCCTAAAAGAACAGTTCTCTAAGAACACCAATGCATTTTCACTGTGTCTCATCCCAGTCAGTTTTGAAGTCTTAGAAGAATAAATTTTGTCCACTCTTCTAGGCTTCGACCTCACCTTCCTGTGGAGGCTTTGTCTCCTGTGTTCAGGTGCATAAACTCCATCTCAGAAGATTAGCCCCATTTCTTGTAGGCTGCTTGTATCAATTTCTGTGCATCTGAGAGTCTGGGCCACTGCTGGTCCATCTCCACGTGGGTAGCGCTGAGGGCTGGGATGAGCACACTGCCAGCTGCTTTCTTTGGCTTTCAGGGTAGTTCCGTCATTTGTGCTGTGTGCAGAATGCATTGAGAACTGACCTTTATATGTGAACCGACAGTAAAGGAGGATTTACACGGTGTGCGCGCAAGTTGTGTCTCTTTCTCCACTTGCATATCCTGCCTGAAGTGTGAGTCGTGGTCTCCAATTCCTTTTCCTGAGATTTGAATCAGGCTCTCAGGTTCCTTTTCTCTGTTAGATTTATGTGCTGCTTGCTTCCTTGTTCCCACCCAAAGGGCTGGAGACCTATGGCTGGGTAGGAAATGCCTTTCAAAGCAGTGTTGCCCAGCTATCCTGCCCGCTTGATGTTCACCAGCTTCATTTTTAAGCACGGAGAGAGGTTTATGGTGGGAGAGGGAGGGCATACAAGATTGTACTCTTACGGGGACTCAAAAGTTGCAGGAACTCTGGGAAAGGGAGCTGATTTTTGACCCACTGGGGCTATGACAAGAACAGAGATACAGGATTCGGAGAGGACAATGTGAACGTTCCAACCCCAGAGCACTTCCTATCCCCCTGGTAGAAGATTCCCCTTTAAAAAGATGTTTCCCTTAGTCACCTCCTCCAGTCTGCTCTCTGCCATAAGGGTATCTGTCTTCTGTAGGGATGGGCTCTGCAGCCTTCTCGTCCCACAAGGCTGAGTGGGAAACCATCATAGGGAGAAAACAAGGAAACTGTCCTGTTTCCTGCTGTTTCAGACAGGGTGATCTTGCTTAACATCAGACAATTTGTCCTCTTGTCTTCTAAAGATGACCCCATATGACTACTTCTATATTCTGGGACCTTCTGCCCTCCTTTATTCCTTTGGGCCCAGGGATGATGATGGCAGCCTTTCTGTTGTTATCTCTAGGAGGTTCTGGCCGTCCATTTGTGTGGTCTTATAATTGGTCCCACTGTGAAGAACTTCTCCTTGAGTTATCTTAAATTGAACAAAGTTTTTATTCCTTTATAGGACTCTGGCTAATATAATCCCTCTTGAATCTTCCAGCTAACTGAGTTATTTGGTTTCCCTTGACAAAGTGAAATACGTCATATAAAGGACACATTTGTGTTCACACCAAAATAAGAAAACTTCACCATGTTTTAAGGTTCTGGGACTTTTACTTCAGAGGTTTGAAGGGAGGAAAGGAAGTGAGGAAGGGGGGGGGGTTTGAAGCATGGTGAGAATGAGAGAGTTGGGGAAGCTAAAAAACTGTAATCCTTGAGATATCTGTGGCATAATGAAAGGAATAGAAGGTACTTGATGTTTCTCCATCTAAAAATCTTTCATCAATAACCCGTCCCACCTGAAACAGCTATTTCCAGAAGTGTCTGCTTCCTAGCCTTTAAAAGCAAGGGCCTTAAATGCTGTTCTCGGGGCACACAGTTAGCAAGCGACAAAGTAGGGCCTGAATTCAGGAAGTCTTTAACTACTCAGTGTGTGTCTTTATCTCTGAATAGACATCAATGGTCTTTATGTGTATAGGCCACGAAGTTGATGGAGAAACCATTCCTTTGGCAGGAACTTTAGGACTTCAAACATTTAAACCTGGTTGGGCGCAGGAGTTCAGAAAGCTACGAAAATTTATAAGAAAACAACAAAAGTCAAAACTTAGAATCTGTGATCCACATTCAAATGCTCCTTGGAGGATTTTTTTTCGTCATTTTGTAATTGTGATACTTCTTCTAAAGGGTCCTAGAGGAGGAGGCTGAAGCCCCAGGGAAACTCCAGGCCAGAAAAGACCTGTGACGGAGTAACAATGGCTTTAGTGCTCACCAGCAACCAAACTAGTTATGCAATCAGACGCCCAGAGCAGGAACCACTTCACCCTACTTGCAACCTCTAAGCCTCTCAAGCATCACATTTAATTACTTTTCCACTGCTTCCTAGCCAGGTTGTACTGAAAAGGACCATTTCGAAGTGGAAGCATTGAGTGCTAATGAATGGGCGAAGCAGGACTTCTGAGCAGATCCCCAGCATAAGCTTTAGGTCACAACCTTGCAGACTCATATTACGATTTGAGCCATCATCCGGGAAGACCCTGCACACATTGCTAGGGAACACAGAGCTCATCCTCACCGTTTAAAGGCTGCCTGGCTTCCATGTCTGGATCTTCTGAATGCTCAAATCGTGGTGAGGGGAGCAGAGTACAGGTCTCTCCTGCATCCCCCATACTCCCCAGCACATCAGTGCTGCAAGGAACAGGAGTGAGAGATTAAGCCACAGCTGGGGTAGACTTCTCTAGGCAGGAGTTCAAAAGGTGATGGACAAAGCATGTTTCATTCAACAATGGCGAATCTGATACCTAATTCTAACTGAAGCTTGATGATACATGAACTTGAAAATTTATTAGCTGTAGCAGAAAACAAGTCTTCCACGCCATTGAAATCTCTGACATGCTTTAAAGGCAACAGCTGCTTTATTAATTTAGTCAATCTATGTGGATTTAATCTACAGTGCTCAGATGATCTTAAAACTAGGTGCACAAAATAAGGAAGGGTTACAGTGATCATTGTTATTAATTTTTAAAACACATTTATTTATCACGGACCACATGTCCTCTTGAGGCTTCCACAGAGAGTGCTTAACCACTCCTGAGAAACCTCCCACCCCCTTCAGTATTACTAAAACCATAATCTAAAAGATTTATAAATGAGTAAATAAAAAGCTCATGGGAGCTGGGGAGATGGCTCAGTTGTTAAGAGCGCTTGCCCTTTTCAGATGATGAGTTCATAGCCGCCTGTAACTCTGGCTCCAGGGCACCTGATGGCTCCTACTGGTCTCTATGGGCACCCGCACTCATGTGGCATGTAAACACCCCCCCCCAATATATGTAAATAAAAATAAATACTTTTTAAAAGTTCACTTCCAGTTGAGAATGCAAATTCTTCTTAGCATTGATTGGATAAAAAGAGTCATGAACAACTTGATAAAAGTTACCAGAAATAGATTTTGTGACAGCAATTTTCACAATGTTAAGAATGCAGAAAAACAGTGAAGTTAGTCCTCACAGAAAATCTTTTACTTCATTATTCAAAATTAATTCTTTAATCACCTTCTAGGAGGGATGTTTTCTTTACCTTGCACCCAGTACAGAATGACATCAATATATTATAAGGTTTCTTTATGGACAGCAGACCATAATAGAGTCAAATATGACCTGGTCTTCTAAGGTAGACATTGCTCTGTAATCCTTACCAATAATTCCCTGTCACCTTGGGTTCTCTTTGCTCTTTTGGGTTTTCTACCTAACTCTTAGAGAATTGGGGTTCTAACTCATATCTTCTTTTTAAAAGTGGAATAACATTAATTTTTACTCATAGGGTTTTACATGGCTTGAAATGTTCTCATAGTTAAGATTATAGTATATCTATCATAAGTGCTTTATTGATATCTGAGTAAATGTGTATTGTTGACGTAAGCATGGTTATGTAAAGGATCCCAATGCCCCAGACCCATGAGAATGGTGAGACCTTCCCCTGGTTCAAATAAGGACTGTATGTGCAGAAAGTACCAACCATTGCTTCTTCATCCCCACTTACGATAGCCTGATACTGTTCTCCTTTAGAGACCTCCACCAAGATAAACTGACCTACCTCTTTGTTCATCTGTGTATAACCAGGCTGTATCCACATTCCACTGTGTATAGTTGATATGCTGGGTGTCCATGCTGCTGGTACATCTCCATCAGAGTGCATGGCTCACCTAATCCCAACTTTTCTGTAGGTACGCGTGTACGTGTGTGTGTGTGTGTGTGTGTGTGTTATTTCTTCATTCCTCATAATCCCAGTCAGGCCAAGTCTGAAGGCCATGCAGACCATGGCAGTTGCTGCTAATGGTAATGTTTGTCTGTCTGTCTTATATAGTAAGTGAGCAGAACAACCTCTACCTACCATAATATGTAAGGAGAAAGGACATCCATTCCCTACTCCATGCAGACATTCAGCATGGATGTCTACCTGCATAGCCAAGTCTCCAGAGAAAGAAGAGCACAGGGGAAGCTTATTGGTCCTTAGCTCATAGCCACAAATGTTCCATGGAGACCAGGCTGGCCTAAAAGTACATTTCATTATCTAAAAAAATGGTCTATGTAGAAATAATTCCAGTGAATATGAGTTGCAGGAAAGCTTGGGTCAGAGTCGATGCCCTGAGAACTGTTAAGTTCCACGATCACACAGTGAATGACAGGCACTATCCAGGTTCCTAGAGATGTCTGCCTTGCAAATTTCTGAGCATCAAGAATGCAGATTATTTTCAAGTTTCTTTGTAAACCTCAGTAGAATTATTCTGAATTCAACTAGTAATTATTTTTGTTTTGTTTACATATACATTTATTTTGTTTAAACATTGTGTGTATATGTTCTTGTGTGGTCGTGCTTGTGAGTGTGGGAGCCCTCAGAAGACACCGTCTTCTTCCTTTTTCTACTGTGTTTAGGCTCCTTTAAGTATTTCCTCTAATTCTGGCTCAGTGGTCATGAATCCTTTCGTTTATGCTTAGTTTGGAAGGTGTTTATTTCTCCATAGGTTCTGAGGAGCAATTCCACTGTATAAAGTAATTCATTGTATTAGTCAGGTTTCTCAGCACTGTGACCAAATATCTAACAGTTTAAAGGAGAAAAATACTTCTTCTGGACCATGCATAGTTTTAGCTGGTGATCAGCTGACTTTCCTGTTTCCTGGGTTGTGGTAAGATTCAGCATCATTGCAAAAGGCTGTGGAGAGAAATAAAGATGTTTGCTGTTGTTTTGTCTTAGGCACAGTGGTGGCGCCTTAATTGACTGCTATCTCAGCCAGCAAATGCAACTTGTTCCCACAGGCTGCCTACTGCTGCCATGAATGGTAGCTTTAACTAAATATTTATTCTATGCATAAGTAAAACTTAAGACTTAAAGACTGGGTGAAAATTGGCTAGCTTAGAGAATTGAATATCACCTAGCTAACATTCTGTCATTGCTGGTGTCTCCCCAAAAGATGTGCCCTTCCACTCACTCAAAATCCTTCCCTGATACTTCTGGGGGCATCTCCTTATCTCTTCCAGATGGCTCTGATGCTCTTTGGTTGCTCTCTGTCAACTAGTTGCTAACTCAGCCTCCTGACCCAAGGTTAACACAAATGCAAACTCAGGGTTCACAGTGTGATCGAATACCCCCCCCCCCAACCAGCAATTTGTCTTATAGAAGTTAGGAGGGAAGGGAGAGAGGGAGAAAGAGAGAGAGAGAGAATAGAAAAATAACATATCCTTCCAAAGCATGACCCCACTGATGTATTTCTTCCTCCTACATGGCCCCACCTCCTATTTTCCATCATTTCCCAATAATGCTAACAAGCTATGTATCCATCGTTGAAATAAGAATTGTTCACGCTGGATCCTTCATGATCCAGTCATCTTCCCAGATCCATCAGCTGACATCCGAGCTTTAATATATAGACTTTTTGTGGGGACACTTCCTACCTAAGCAAAACATCTAGATTGTTAGTTATTATATTTCTGCTGAGAAATATGTTGTAATTCTAAGTGGTTTGCCTTATAAGTAAATGATTCTTCCTTGCAACTTTCAATATTCATTTCTTCTTTTATACTTTTAGTAGTTCAACTATAATATAGCATGGAGAGGTTTTTGTTTTTTTTATGGACATGTCTATTTGAAGTTCTAAATACATCCTATACTCTATATTCGTGTCTATATTCGTTCTTTTTTTTTGGTTTTTTGAGACAGGGTTTCCTTGTAGTTTCTAGAGCCTGTCCTAGAACTAGCTCTTGTAGACCAGGCTGGCCTCAAACTCAGAGATCTGCCTGCCTCTGCCTCCCGAGTGCTGGGATTAAAGGCGTGCGCCACCACCGCCCGGCTTGGGTGTCTATATTATTCCCAAGATTTTGGTAAGCCTTTACAAAATAATGTGTTTTACTTATTCTTTGAAAATTTTATACATGTACAAAATATATTTTAATTATATCCATTCACCATGGTCTCACTTCAATTTCCCCTAGTACCCTAAAGCCTGCCTCCCCGTTTCTTGTTATGAATAACCTCTTAGTAGAGTTAGTGAAGCCCATGTTGACGTGGGCATGGGCCACCCACTAATGCATGGGGAGTCTACCAGCAATCATGTTCCCAAAGGAGAGTGACTCTCAATAGTTCATATTCCAATGGTAGGGCCTTCAGGGTGTTGGGATTCTGTGTGGCTTGATCTTGTACAGGCCTTGTGTAGGTAACCATGGTTGTTTTGAGTTGTATGGAATAGCTGTTGCACCCAGAAGCCAGCATTGTGCAGCTTTTTCCTCATCTGCTGGCTTTGAATTTTTTCTACCCAAACTTCCTTCCTGTTTCCTGAGCCTTGGGTGAGAAGAGGTAAGAACAGGTAATTTATCTATACAAGAGCACTTAATAGCACTTAACACACTTGTCACTTTGAAGAGTTATGGGACTGTGTACCCACTGCAGAATGGCTATCCTGACAAAGGTGAGAACAATACAAATCTCTGGATATAAACAAAACTATTTAGAAGGCTACTTGACAGCTTGACTATTTAACCTAACGGCAGTATGCTATGCTCTGGGGTCTATGATGGTCTAGATTGTGGGCTTCTGACAAGATTAACAGCAGAGATGTATCCCGTTGCTGGTACTGAATTAATTTTTCATTTAATGTCTTCTGAGAACAGTATTGTCCAACCATGCAGGACACATCTGTTCAAACTATTTTTTCAATTAGCTTAAAAACCAGCAAATTTTTAAAAAGCTTCTTTGTACATTCCTATTTTGGTTAACCTACCTCGTAGCCCCTTGACTTGGAGAATTCTTTTGCTGTTATTTCAATAGATAAGTTTTATTTTCTTTTAGTCCCAACCTCTACTTCTTCACTTAGACCTATTATTATTAAGGTTGGTGTCCTAATTGCACCATAGAGTTCCTGTATGTTTTGAGTGAAATTTTTTATTTTAATTAAATCTAATTATTATATAAATGTGATAATCAGAATTGCTTTCTGTCTGGGAATTATTTTTTCAATTCAATTTAATCTATTGGTGAGACTTTCTATTGATGTTTTTACTTGATTTATTGAACTTTTATTTTCCAAGCTATATCTTGGTTCTTGGTTCTTTTTTTTTTTTTTAACAGAATTCAATCTATTTAATGAGTTTCTCATTTGTGTCCTGTATTGTCTTCTTTATTTCCTTCAGCTATTTTTCTAAATTTCTTTTTCTGTATTCCTTTGGAATTCATTTATCCTTTTAAAAACCATTAGTTTTGATTTTTAACCTGACATTTCTGTTTGGAGTCAATTATTAGAGAATTGTATACTTTTCTTGTTTTTTCATATTTATTATATTTAGGCTGAGATTAGGCCATCTGTTGGATTGGGTGTCCTTTTAAGGGGGGATATCTTTATGGGGATACCTTCTCTTGGTGATGTGCTTCCAGATACTGATTTATAGTATAGTTTTCCTTCCAATTGGACTATTTACTATGGTTCTTCTGTGGCTTCACAGACTGTGGTTGACTCTATCATGTCAGAATGTTAGCTCCCAGTTCTCTTATGTAATCACATGTGTGGGATTCTTTTGGCAGCTTAGGCAGCTACAAAATTGACAGTGGGATATATAAGATATATTCTCTATTGTATTGTTACTTTTTAAGACTTTCCAGTCCTGCGCAGTATGAAAAAGTGTGGGAACAGCTTACACTAGGGCCCTCCGTGCATGGGGTAACTACAATAATAGTTGTTAAAAAGTGCATGGAAATCCAACAGTGAGTTCTTAGACCCACCTCACTGTCTAGATTCATGGAGACAGGATCTTGCCCCGTTTGGTCTGAGGATTTGGTAGAGGTAAAAAGTCTCTCTAGTGGCTGGCTCCTTTACTTCTCTGATCTTTCATCATTTACCCTGATATCTGATGCTGGGTTTTTATTATTAAGATCAATTAGAATTTTTGTTACTGGTGTGGGAGAATTGTCTGTATTCTGTCAATTATGTTTTAAATAAATGCTGATTGGCCAGGCAAGAAGTATAGGTGGGAAAAGCAAACAGGAAGTAGAAATGATGCAAGGAGAATAGGAGAATTCTGGGAAGGAGGAAGTTGATTCCTCCCACTCCTGCCCAGACCACCGAAGCAGCAGGACGTCATCTGCCCCACTGAAAAAGATACTGAGCCACATGGCTAACATAGATCAGAAAAATGGGTTAATCAAGATGTGAGAGTTAGCCAATGAGAGGCTAGAGCTAATGGGCCAATCAGCTTATAATTTATGGAGCCCCATGTGTGATTTTCTTTGGGGCTAAACAGTTGTGGGGTACCGGGCGGGACAGAAGCCCCAACAACAAGAAGGTCCCTGTTCATGTTACATGTTACACACATAGCTTACAGCTATGAATCCTGGACAGGCAGATTCAAGGACATGAATACTAATAAGGATGGGCTTCCACAAAACATTACAATCTATTTGAAACAATATTAAAAATCCCAGTGGTTTATACTTAGTAAAAGGTTGATAATCATTAAACAACTGCACATATCAGTGTTAATTAATTTAAAACCAGACAGTTCTATAGGAGTCTGTAAGAAGTACTTTTCCCTTTAAGGCTTATTTGGATGAAGAACTTCAGCATCTTCCTGATTTGAGCTGTCATTTTCTCTCTCTCTCTCTCTCTCTCTCTCTCTCTCTCTCTCTCTCTCTCTCTTTTCCTCTCCCTCTCCCTCTCCCTTTTCTCTCCCTCCCTCCCTCACTTCTGCCCTCCCTCCTCTAATTCACTATGTAACTGGAGCTAGTCTTAAATTCCTGATACTCAGTGGGCAAGAACACTTGGTGTGAAAGCAAGATGATCAGAAATCAAATCCCAGTCCAGCACCCATGTAAAAGATGGATAGGTGTGCCTATAACCCCAGCATTGGGGACCAGAGACAGGCAAGTGTGTGCCTATAACCCATGCACTGAGGACCAGAGACAGGCAAGTGTGTGCTTATAACCCATGCACTGAGGATCAGAGACAGGCAAGTGTGTGCCTATAACCCAGGAATTGAGGACCAGAGACAGGCAAGTGTGTGCCTATAACCTAGGCACTGAAGACCAGAGACAGGCAAGTATGTGTTTATAACTCCAGTATTGGAGAGGCCGGCAAGCTAGCCTAGACAAAATGGCAAGCTTGAGCTTCACTGAGAGACTCTATCTCAAAAAATAAGATGAAGGGCAATAAAGACAGACACCCAACATCCTTCTGCAGCCTTTGTCTAGGTAGATATGGGTATACTTTTTCACACACATGTGTGTCACCTCCCCCCCCCCCCCCACTGCCTGATCCCTCTGTCCCCATCTTCTGTATTTTGCTATTCCAGGTATATGCTACCATGCTTTTCTTTGGCGCTTTTTCTACTCAGGGAAACATAAGAGTATGTTGACTATGTATTCTGTGCTACGGAATTGGCTCCATAACGTAGGAAAATCAGGAAGGCTGGAGGTGTAAAAACCTCCAGTGCACTTATGAGTTAGTCTTCCACTCTAGCCTCTGGAGTCTTCAAAGAGGAGAGGAAGAAGACAGCACCACGAAATGAGCTAAACATAGTTTAGTGTGTGAAGGGTCTTGAGAATAAGTAACCACAATCTTTCCCAAATCATAAGGCATTTTATAAGGCATTTAAAAAATCCGGATGGTTGGGGAGAGCACACACATTATAAACCAGCTATTGCCACAGGCTAACTTCCAAAAGTGTCTCCCTAATCATTAAACCCTCAAAAATGTGCAGGAATTCCTCCCCCACTTGTCCGCACCACATTACGTTACTTTAATGGACTTGTTCACACAAAGATAGTCTCTTTTCAGATTATGATAATTGTTTTTATATAAATCTCACCAACTTGTGAATTCAAAATAAACATCGGAAGGAATAGAAAGAGATGGTGCCCATTGCCTCCGTTGTTTACACATGGGTGTGTGGGCAGGGGCGTCTTCCTCATGATAGCATTGACAAGCTTCTCAAGGACAGTCCCTAAAACTGCATCATTTCCAGAGCTTAGATATCAGTCTGGAGGTTTGTCATAAAGCTAGAAATATGATCCAGCTACACTGCTCCAGGCTATGTATCCAATGAAACGTATATCCTACCACAGAGATGCTGACACATGCATGTTCACTGCTGCTCTGTTCACAATAGCAAAGAAGTCAGGTCAACCATCGACAGATGAGTGGGTGAGAAAAATGTGGTACATATACACAATGGTATATTGCTCAGCTATTCAGAAAAATGAAATCATAACTGTTGTAGGTAAATGGTAAATGAATGGAACTGAAAAATTACAGCGAGTGAAGTAACTCAGGTCCAGAAAGACAAATGCCACAGGTTCTCCCACAGACACAGATCCCAGCTTCAGTGTTTAAATTAAGTGTACTTAACATGGAGCACAAGTGGAAGCCAGAAAAGGAGAAAAGGGACTTTTGGGAAAGGGACAGTAAGGAAAAGGGATCTGTAGATTGTAGCTAATATCAAAGGTGTGAAGTGGAAGAATGGAAATGCTTAAGCAGGGAGGGAGTGGCGCTGTGGAAGGAGTGGGGAATGAAGGGGAGGACTCAGCCAAATGGGGAGTAGGACAAGACATATGGAAACCTATCTCACAACCAAAGCTAAAACAAAACCAACAGTGGAAGGATATTAACTAGATCACATGGGAAAAGAAAGGGGAAAGGTGCAAAGAGTAAAGGATTAATCCAGGATGGTGGGAGGAAAGGTGGTAGAGATTGGGTTAACCAAAACTATGGATGTTTGCAAAAAGCTTTATGGATACCCACTAGTTAATAAACAAAATTTAAAACACATCTTTAAAAGAGTTTGAATGTAATTACCCTGCAGGACTGGGCAAGGGTTGGTCTTGGAAGATCTGAGAATAAAAAGCCTTGGGTACCTCTTCATGAGTTCTTAGTCAGGGAGACCCCAGAGGTCTCTAGAACAATGCAGGCAATTGCTTTTGCCCTTGGTTACCCACCATCACTACATGGTAAGACCCAGTTGCTAGAGATGGTTTTGGGACACAAAGAAATCAACCTTAGGAAGCTTCTTCCTTGATGTCTAGCTTTCCTAGTTCCAGAAAGGAACTATATAGGCTGCTAGGGAGAAAAGATATCAGTGATCTTAGTTCTGATGCATGCTACAATACCGACCTGCCAGATAAAATATACCCATTGGTACAATAATGACATGTCTGTTATGGGGCAATTAATCATTTCCTTATTAGATTCAAGGCTTGCTTCATAGGAGGGAATTTCATGCCTGGTTTTTTAATCCGTTGCAAAATTCCAAGGTTATGGAGGTCATATATCCTAAAGTAGAATCTGCTATTTATAGTTTACTAAATGATCATGCACCAAATAATACTTGTGTATATTCATTGTTCCAGGTCAGAGAGGACAGTAGTCAATATGGAGATGTGTAGCTGCTCAAAGTACTGAGAATAGGAAACTGAATGTTCAGCCCTAAATAGGACATTTATATGAACCCCCCCCCCCCACCACAGCAAAGGCTCAAGAAACATTGAGGAAGGGGAGGTGGAAAGGAGTTCAATGGGATGTTGACTTCTGTATGTGGTATGGCTTTCATAATTATGATCTCACAGCAGCCTTGCTTACCTGAACAAGACCTCCATAAGATCAAGCCAACCCAAGTCCTAGCATAGGTAGGATGAATGATTTTTGTCAATCAAACATTTTAAGAATGGAGTGAAGCACGATTAATAAAACTCAGAGAATGAAATTGGGGTTCAACCTGAAGACCCAAAAAACAAAGCAGCAAGCCACTGGCTCTTACCTTGACTTCAGCCCCAAATGGCAATCTTGTCTCCAGGAATCTCAGAATGAAACTGTCTGAGAGCTGTTTCCTCCAATTTTATAATCCTCTCTGGGGCTGGGATTAAAGGCATACATGACTGAGATTAAAGGCATGCATCGCCCAGTTTCTATGGTGACCAGTGTGGCCACTGGGATTAATGGTGTGTGTTACCACTGCCTGAGATAAGGTTGACCAGTGGGGCTGTTTTACTCTGATCTTCAGGCAAGTTTTATTTATTAAAATACAATTGAAATGGCACTACAATGAAGATTAGTTTTTTAGAAAAGTAAATCCCATTTCAGAAGAAAATAAATTCAAGAAAATAATATGAACACAGGGAAAAATATTTTCTTTTGAGGGTAAGTAAATCTATTTAGTATGCACCTTGAAGTTGGGGATTTTGTGAGATTAGAATATCAATCTAACGGCTACACCTTGATATTTATATGTCTTTGACCCACAGAGCTCAGTTGAAGTTAAAGCAGCTTCTCCTGTTACATATTACTGATTTTTATTACAGGGAGAAATGCAGTTCAGCAACTTTCCAACCCCAGTTACTAGTCAGGACAAGGTAAATGCTGTGGTGAATGACTCCAAAGCTTTCATGGTGCCACAGTGCAGATTTCGTCCCTGTGTGTGTCACGGTAAAGTGTGAGAAGGGTGTGGTGGAGTGTAGTTCATATGGTCACTGAGATTGTACCCAGTCCCTGCTAGTCCCCATACACTCCAAGCTTTGGAGGCCTATTCTGCTCATTTGAGAAGAGAACGAAAGTTCTCATGGGCCAGGCTTAGAGGCAGTTAGCATTACTCCACCAGATGCTTCAGTGGGTGGCCACATCACTCCATCGCCTGCCTGTGAAGGAGGCCGAGAAATGTAGTCTTACCATCTGCCTGGGAAGGAAGTCAAACAGGATTGAATGAACTTATGTAGTCTCTGCCACACATTACTAGATCAAATGGATAAATGTAAATGCTGTATAAGAAAATTATTAGTAGCTATGAGAACCTTCAAAAAGTCCATTTATAGCTCCATTGGTTATTCAGCCTCTGTCATCCATGAATGAATGATTGAAAAAAATTGCATTGTTTCCATTTGTTGATGTTGATATTATTTCATCTGTATGGAAAAAAGATGTAGACACCAGTCTATTATTTGTTTCATATGAACATTGTTTTTTGTTTTGTGTCATTCTGCAATAAATTGTTCTAATATGCAATTTAAAAGAGCAAGAGTCATTTATTCTCCCACAATGCAGTGCTTTGGGACTAGCTGGATGATCCTAGGTCATTTTTACTGTGGTGCAGTCAGACGGTAGCTGGGTTTGTAACATCAGGATGGTAGAGCATCTGTGGGTAAGAGAGTCCGTACTGAGAGATGCTATTCCTGTACTCTTCACATCTCATGTTTTTTTACATGGTCTGGCTCCAAATAGAAACTCAGGGTGGTCAGATGCTACAGTATGTGCTGAGGTCTTCAGGAGGTGGTTTCTGCCCTTAGTCCTCTAATTTTTTAAAAATCTTGGACACAATTTCTATTTTCTTTTTATATCAAGTAAGAATATTGCTAAGCTTTCCTCTCTTATATCAGAATGCTACCTTTGCTAAAGTCCAGTTTCCAATAACAAGTTTAACAAGTTTACTCTCCCTCCCCCCCCCTCTCATTATGGGGATTGACTTTAGGGAAACACACATGCTAGAGAGACCCTCTACCTATGGGATTTTTCTTCCATATTTCAGGCTGTTTCCTTGCTCTGTTGATTGCTTCATTTGTTGAGCACAAGCCATTTAGTATGACATAATTTTGTATCGATCTTTTAAAATCCTGAGTTATTGGAAACCTCTCAGGAAATTTTTGAGCATTACAATATTTTGAAGTGTTTTCCTTATGTTTTTGATATCATTTTCAAAGTTATGAGTCTTACACTAAGGCCTTAGATCAATTTTGAGTTGATACTTGTGCAAGATGAGAAATGGAGACCTGGTTTTAATTTTAAACATGATGATATTCAATTTTCTTGTCACCTTTTTAATCTTTTATGTATTGTATGTGAAGAGGCTGTCTTTCTTATAAGTATATATATTCTCTTGCATACCTTTGTTCAGAGTTAGTCTTTTTCTGGCTCCTCTATTCTATTCCATGGTCTTTCATGACAATCTCATGCTGTTCATATTAATTTGGCTTTTGAGGTATATCTTTAAAAAATACTGTTATTGTATATGTTCTCTCTCTCTCTCTCTCTCTCTCTCTCTCTCTCTCTCTCTCTCTCTCCCCTGTGTGTGTGTGTGTGTGTGTGTGTGTATGTGTGTGTCTATAAAATACCTCTGCTGAGTCAATTTTTCTGGGCTCTCTGAGATATTTTGTATCAGATGATATGACATCTTCAAGCTTTGCATTATTTTCAGAATTGCTTCAGCTAGTTTTCATCTTTTGAACTTTCATATAAATTTTAAGGTTGGTTTATTCCTCGTTTAGTGAAGAACATAAGGGTATTTTGAGGGAGATGCATTGGATTTGATGATTTGTTTGCAATATGGACATTTTAACAACATGAATGACTTCAATCCATAAACCAGGATTATCTTTCCATTTCCTAATGTCTTCAATTTTTTATTTAGTGTTCACTCATTCATTCCTTACTTTTTCTATATTCTGGCAACATTCTTATCAGATTTTTCTATTACAGTTTCATATCCACTGTATCAAAGGCAGTAATGAGCAAGCTGCATTTCTGTCTCCTGGGCCTGTTTTCTGCCCTTAGCTTCTTCTCAACAACAACAAAAACAAAAACAACAACAACAACAACAACAACACCCTCTTAAACTTGTATCATCTCTGGTGTCCAGTCTGCGTTGGAATCAGATCTTTTCAAAGAGTAGATCCTTTAATTCTCATTTTTTTCAGTTCCCCTCCATTCTTCATTTGAGAGGCAAAATCCAAAGCTTCTCATTGGTCTTCCCTGGTGTGAAAGACTTGTTTTTTTTATCATCTTAGAACAAAGGCATTTTACAGAAAGTTTGGAAGCAGGTGTGTTGAGGGGACAGAGAGTTGGAGGGAAGGAGTAGGGGTTGGATATGATCAAGAAATATATATGCTGGGTGTGGTGGTGGTGCCTCTTTAATACAAGTACTCAGGGGGCAGACTCAGACAAATCTCAATAAATTTGAGGCCAGCCTGGTCTACAAAATAAGATCTTGCTTAAAAATAAAAACAAAATGATGTACATTGTATACATGTATAAAAGTCTCAAAGAATAAAACATTATTAAAAGTAACTCAGTAAAATGCCCAATGTAGTATCATTGAAAAAGGAGGAGAAGAAGGAAGAGGAGGAGGGGAAGGATGAGGAGGAGAAAGTCATTTTAAAGTCTAAACAGTTGAAAGATTTGAGAAGTTGAAGATGTTGTCTCAGGCTGAATGGATGCTTTCTATGCCCCCTTTTTCCTTGGTGGAGTTTTGAGTTGATGGTAGAATAGAGACATGCATATTTGCATTTGAAAATATAACAATGGGTTTGAACTTATACTCACATGTGGTAAAAAGATGAGAACAGAGAACTAAGTCAAAAAAATCCACTAAGTTGTAGATAGATTACTATTATTGGGACCCACTGAAAAAAAAATCTGGGTTCAAAAAGCTTCCACAGATGTTTCTTAAAATAAATCTCTTGGTACCTTACAACCTTTCCAGAAAGGAATAATTGCTTGAGGCAGCTTTTTCGGGGGGTGGGAATATAACACTTACACAGACCCCTTGTCAACTGAAATCATTTCTTCAAATGAAGGCAACCATGGTGCCTGGTGGCCATTTCCTTCTTGGCTGCATTTTCAGCTTGAATTTTAATATCTCTTTGCTTGGAACAGGTGTAGGAATCTGCCAGAGATAACAATACTTGTGAGTGGCTTACAGCCAGCCAGAGCAGAGTAAAACCATTTCGAAGGGAGTATGGAGAAGTCTTGGTGTCCATTGTATTAGTTTCTGCTTCTGCTCAGAAATGCCTTTCTGGAGTTTTTCCTGACTTCTCTGACACAAAGGAGGTATTCCTATACTGAGTAAGGTGAGCTGCAAAAGCTCGTCTCAGTTTAGAAATATAATTAGCTTTTCATCTCGGAGTCAGGTTACTGAGTGAGGAGTTCCACTTAATGGAGAGTTTCTTTCCTTCCTCCCTTCTTCTGCCTCCACCTCTCTTTTGTATAAAGGTGACTGGAACCGTCCTCATCACCATTGGGACTACTAGAACAGTCCAACAAAGTACTTCACAACCAGCTAGTCTACAGAATGGAAACAAGAAGAAAAGCTCTTAGCATGTCTAAGAACTGACTTGATGCTGCCCCCAGTATCAAAATATTAGAAAGGTTTTTTTTAAGATATAAAATTTCATTTATGTAGGCATTGTTCTAGCTTTTAGGTTTGAAATCCCAAGGAATTTAGAATTTACTAATTCCAAATTAAACTCTAAATTAGACAGAAACTTCAAAACATGCATGGTCTCAGTAGGATATATTTACACACACACACACACACACACACACACACACACACACACACACACACACACCATAAGAAGAGGTCATGAAGTTGAGAAAGTAGAGGCCATAGAAAGAGTTGGAAGGTGAGTGTGGGATGGAAATGATGTCAATACAGTACTATGTATAAAAGTCTCACAAAAGAAATGCCAAATGGTTTAATTAAGAAAACATTGCATGTGACCCAATCTCAACGTGACTGGATGGTGAGGTTCTTTCTTGCTATGCTGCTTGGCTGACCCTCCTGTTCTGTTTAGTAGATTTATACCTGAAAATAACCCTGTATTTTGGACCACAGACTTCCATTCTACACTTTCAGATAGCTCACTGAAGGCATGAGTGATAGATACCATTTTCAGTAATACGTGAAAAAATTTCAAATTTCAAAGAGGTTTTAAGAATAATAGAAAGTTACCGAATTTTGAATCCTTGGTGACAAGCTTGGAGGATGAATTCCTGGAAAGGCATGGATACCTGCTCTGAGGATGCTCCTCCTTTCCTCAGATCTCAAAGGATGAACCACAGAATGAAAAAATGGGAGTTCTTCCATTTAAAGGAGAACTTTTAAACACAGAGGAAATGTAAAGATAAGGATGTTGATTGTTTTGATCTGGGCCAAGTTAGTAGAAAACTTGGACTTTGGACTTAGGCCTCTCTCTTCATCTTGCCAAGGTGTTCTATTTTATGGCTTGATTCATGTCCTAGCGTGTATAATTTTTTACGCACCTTTTGGCAAGATTATAGTTTATTTTAAGAATTACTAATTTGAGACTGGGTGTGGTTGTACATGCTTGTAATCCCAGCACTTGGAAAGCAGAGACAGAATGATCATGAGTTCAAGGTTAGCCTGGCTACACACCGGGACCCTGTCTCACTCCTGCCTTATTCTCTAAGAGGACTGGTTGGAAGTGGCAGTTTGGTAGTAATATAGGGTTGTTTTAAAGTCATCTATAGATAATTGATTACCTTTGAAGGTATAGAGTTTGGTCCTTTTGATATATAAAACCTCTTCTCTATGAAACTGTGATGAGAACTTTCAATCATAAATAAGCAAGGCCTTTATCTCTGTAGTAGAATATTGACATAAGAAATACTGACTTGTAGCACAGGGCAGTGAACAAACTTCTTAGGCAGTGTTGAAATAACTGGTTTACCCAACAGTAGTTCAGAATCATAATCTCCAGGAGACTTTTCCTTTTGTACTTTCTAATTTTCAGTTAAAATTAGGAAACCACAAAGTCATATTATAACTATTTAGTGATAATCAAGGTTGCTATGCAAAGATGATAGACAAAACTGAAATTGTTAAGTGGTTTGTAATTTCTACCAATAGGTGTCATGCTGTGCTCAAAACACCTGCACAGAGAACTCTCTTCCAGAGAAACCATTACATTTTCCTTCTGGGTTGACATTGATCATGAGCCATATCACAATGACTCTGTCTGGCAGACACAATGCTAATTTTTCTTATTATTGGGAAGTTATAGAGAATCAACCATTTTAAGGTGGAATCTCTGTGTACTTGGATGTGTAACTATAGGTCTAAATAGCATCTAATGAATATATGCATATGTTATATACCACATGCAGCTACACATGCCCGTGTATGTATGGAAACCTGAGGACCACCTTGAGTATAGTCCCGCAGGAGCTGTCCACTTTGATAAGCAAGGTCTTTCACTGTAGCCTGAAGGCTCACAAGTAGGGGTAGGCTAGGTTGGCTGGCTAGCTAGCTTCACTTGTCTCTACTCGGGGTTATAGGTGTATGCCATCACACATTGTATGGATTGAGCTCTGGTTCTCTTGCTTGTGAGGCAAGTTATTTCCTGACTGAGCTATCGCATCAGCTCTTCTAATATTTGAATGATTAATGCTTGATAATATTTAGAAATGAGCTCCACTACTTCTAATATTTATGCTCAGAAGAAGTCCTCTGGTTGCTCGGTGTATTTTTTAGAGATTTGAGTACTTGTCTTTCTTTAGAGGCTCATGTGGGTTCAGAGCTGGTTTAGTGAATTTAGGGACTGCTTGGTTGGAAACACAGGGTAACTCTTGGTTGTATGAGCTGCCTCCCACCCCATGACTCTCACGTCTAAATCACCTGTTTTAGGTACATCCTTGTGGAGAGACAGATACCCCTCCTTTCCTCAGAAAGACAGAATTTTGTATTATGTGTACTGACTTTTGTTCCCTCAGAAATATAGTGCTTGCTTATGTTGAGTGTTAAATGTCAGGGAGTAAGAAACTCTGGCCTTTCCACAGAGGCGCAAGCATTTTGTCAATCAAACTCTGATGATCACTTCAATACCTCACAATTATCACTGACTATATAGTTCACACCTAACATGTAATCATCACAGACACTCCTTCATAATTAGCTCCCTGGAGAACCTGGACAGGAAGTGAGACAATGAAAAGGGGCATTCTGGTCAGACCAGTTGCCAATGCTATAGGCAAGGTGACCCGCCCTTCCTCAGTCCAGAGACAAAGGTGGTTAACTCCGCCCATGCCCTGCTTATAAAACATGCACCTGCAAGCACTTAGACTGATCACGTCTAGTTCAGTGCCTAGAAAAACAGGCATCTCTGCTTATTTGGCGGGGGGAAAGAGCATTTCCCAAGTGCAAAGTTGCTCAGCAAATCATAGGATGCTTGACAAATTTGGAAGTGAGACTAAAAGAATCCAAGTCGTAAATTCTTGTTTCATAAGGGGACAACTTAATTTTACATGTATAGACATCATCTTGGACAAGGAGGGACCAAAGCTTTCCCTAAGGACATCCCGTGAGTTCAGACTCAAGTCTAAGAATGTTTAGGTTCAGGCTAAGGTCATTTTTGTATAAGGAGCCTTGGGCCGACAAGGAAGTGGACAGAGGCCATGGGCACAATTGATGAGTCGAGCCTCGCTCTGGCCTTCTGTCTTCTGACATCCTGATAGCACTGCTTGTGGCTTCTTGTGACTGGGAACAGATTCCTGCACAATAGGAGCCTAGGTTCTCCGGGGGGGGGGGGCATCACATCTCCATTTCACCATCTTGAGTAAATCCTTCCTTTAAAGAGGCTTCATCTTTCACTCTCTTGACATCATTACTCTGACCTTCCATACATATATGCCTACTACCAAATAGGACTATGCAGTCAGTGTGGATGCTGTCATTGTTCATTTATTCGACTAATACTTATTAAGTACCTGACTTATGTAACACACAGAGATAATCAGGCAGAAATCATCCATAAATCCAGAAGGTATCGCTTGTATTAGTCATATGTGGCTATTAAAAAGAACATCCCGCTGTTCCGTCTTCCCCAGAACAATTAAATTCGATTCAGGGGCAGAACTGAGGGGTGAAGTGGGATTCATGCATTACTAGCTTTAAAGTTCCCCATGTGATTTCACTGTGCAGCTGGGTGGGAACGACTGCTGTAAGGAAGGGGCCACGGCTTCAGTCAGTTACCTCACAGCTGTGGAACAGTGTGTTGAGAGCCCTAACAGAAATTGGTCCATGTCTCTGGCCACACAGAGGACTGTCCAGCTCTTCTTTCTCTGCTTCCCTCCCTCCCTCTCTGTCTCTCTGTCTGTGTCTCTGTCTCTCTCGGGGTTGTCACCCCAGAGAAAGTTCTTCCAGAAGCTGGTAGCAGGAGAGCATTCTACCACAAAGAACAAACCTGGGGAAGAATGCTCTACTGAAAGGGGCAGCTGAGAGGGAGCAGAGTGAGGGAAGAGGGAGGAAACAACACATCCTTGGGAGGTTCTGTGCTATGCCTGGTGGCAAGTTCAGCATCAGCTGGAAATAGGAATCTGTAGCTCAGAAGATTTGAGGTATAGCAGTCTTACGTTCAGACTCAAATTTGCACAACTATGTAAAATAATTCGAGAGGCTGTGAAGATGCAATCATGGTGAGTTTTTGGTAATTAGCTTGGATTTTGCCTTAGAAGAAGGCACACTAAGGAGAAAGCCTACCTACCCCTCCTCATTATTAAAACGAATCTGGTTGTTGTCAGATGCTAGTCATTTTATAATGCTCAACTTCTCAGTATTTCTTATGGGTGGGAGAATGTCCAGCAAAGGCAACCTATTTCTTACTACATTAGTCTTCATTATGAAAAAAGAATAATTTGTTTAGACAAAGTCTTACCTGGGGAGAGACACTGGGGAGAGGACATTTTTTGTCTTTGGGGGCTCGTAAATGTCAAAGCATCAGGTGTAAACACGTTCCTAATCACAGACTGAATGAAAGCTAATTGTGCTGTTTGGAGAAGGGTGGGTGGATATCACAGAAACAGAGGCTGGAGAGGTAGATTAGATGCCATGAGTTTCACTTACCATCCCTGAACACATGTCCTTCCAAATGACTTGGGTGTTCAGTAACCTTGAGCTACTTAATCCTTGCCAGGAAAAAGGTATCTTCCAGAAAGGGACCCATCCAGCACCAAATGGGGCAAGGAAATAAAAAGAGGACTTTCATGGAAACCTCTCCATCCTTCCTTCCCACTGGAGTGCCCTCTGCTCTCCCACGCCTGTCCTATGCAGGCCTTGGAGAAAATGGACCATTGATTTAAATGAGGAAGAAGAGCGAACTGGCAAACACTAGGGTACCTCCATCCATCCTTCCACATTGTGAGCTCCTGGTGTACGTGGAGACTGCCTCTGAGGTCAGTGTGCTACAGGGGCTGACATGTAAGAGCCTCAGTATGTATTTATTGAATGATAATCTTGGATAAAATGTGATCAGCATCTTGTTATCCTCTTGGAATCTGTTTTCAATATGATGAAGTTAAAGAGACAGACACATCACTCATTTCTGCCAAACAAAGCTTCTCAGCGGCTTGTGCAAGGTGTCTTGCTCTTGTTGCACTAGCACTAGTTGCCTGCCTCGGGGTTCAGGCGTATGACTGGGGAGCCGGTGCTCAGTGTTCTGTTGTTCTGGAAATCACACAGGATGGTAGATTTACCCCAGTCTCCAACCCTAAAGCTTCACTTACGTTTTCAGGTTTATTTGCTTGGCAGCTTCTCAAAGCTGAATTTACCTTTTAAAAAATGTAATCAGATGTTTTTGTTAGTAAACCTAAGAACTTAATATTTCCTCAGTTAGTATCAATAACACTTCATAAGTGTTATTGTTAAGGGTAATTTTAAAATGTTTTAAATTTAAATAGAATGATATCTCTTCCCCCAAACATTCCTAACCCCCTCCCAATTACTCTCCTTTCAACCCCTCCCATGCTTTCCTCTCAAGTTGATAGCATCATTTTCTTTGATTATATTTGTTACATATATATGTAGGTAGGTACCTACACAAATGTTTAATAATAGAACCTGCCAAGTCTGTTTTTGTTGGTGGTACATATAGATGATATTTTAACAGTTTCGACTTTGGGCAATTTTACTTGTTTCTATTTCTGTCTCCATTATATTCATAAGGAAATTAAGGCAGCAAATACAGGCATGTTACCCAAATTCAGATAGTTATTAGTGTTCAGAAGGGCCCTGGGATTTGAAGTGAATTGGTTTGCTTAGGGAGACCATTACACTTAGCCTGTCTTTGTGCATAGTTAAGCCAAGCATTTAGGTATTTAGAGCATGTTAGACTTCATTCATCCAAAACCCATTAATTTTTTAAGCAAAATGGTATAAACTATGAATATTTAAAATATTTCAACTAAGCTATGAGCTTACCATTGGGTCCTTTAATGAAGTTATGGATTATTTCAAAAGTCCATCAGTTGGCCACCAAGACTTTACCACATGAACCTTCATGGGTTGTTTTTATATTCAAATCAAAGCAACTGAGAAATCAGCCATGGGTAGTGGAAGGCCTGCATTTCCTGGAATGCAATATGGCGATGCTGAACTCCTCCATCTTTGGTAGGAGGCCCCAGAGAGTCTGCTCCTGTGCTTTGCTCTGTGAGCATCTAGAGCTTACATCTCTGCTAATGCTATTCTAGGGCACAAATTTATCTGCAAGTATTTTTATTGGATTCTCCTGAGAGTCATCTGATAAATTTAAGTACCAACATTTTTGTGGTTATAAAACAAGTGTCAGAGCGCTCACTGTTTCTTTCCTTAGTGTTATTTTTACTCCACTTCCTCTCCATATTTCTCCCTTAACTCAAACACAAGCCCAAGCCTCACATTCAAGTATTTATTACTAAATATAAAGGCATGATTAGAAAAACAAACATCTTTAAAATGGTTCTCAAATCTGACCAGAATCACATAAATAATATGGATGACAGAGCTTATAACTCAGATTCTCTGCTATAGAGAATGTAGTGGTTCTTCCTTAGAAGGATATTTTGAGTCTCATTTTATACAGATGAAGCAACTGGGTGACCAGCTGGCCTGCCTAAGGTCATCACTTTGGATTAGATTAGAGTAAGTTGCATTGTCTTGTTTTCTTTCATACTACACGTTCAATGAGGGGAAAACTCACAATTTTTCATTTTTCATCCATTACCAATTTTCTGTCTTAAAATCCACAGTTGCCTCTGGTTCTCCTTCCTACCATACATCTCTGCCTTTGCCTTTAAATATTGGTCCTATAGGAAGTCATCTCACTCTTCCGAGAGGTCATTATCTCAAACATGCTGTTTTGCTGTCCCTCTTAGTAAGTGATATGGAACGTGTGTGTGTGTGTGTGTGTGTGTGTGTGTGTGTGTGTGTGTGTGTGTGTGTTGGGGCATACAGGGGGTGCCATGGAACTGTCCCTGTCACGGAAATCATAACCTCTGTCTTATTTCAAGGGGTTGAAAGACATTTCAAATACTTAAAATGATTGAATTGGCAACCATCAGGGTTACCATTTCTATTCATGGTCCTTGGGCTGTTTTTTCACTACTAAGGAAGATTTTCCAGTCCTGCATGCCAGTTGTGACAAAAACAGACTGGCTTTGAGAACTGTGGCTTCCCGTCATCAGTCTCGGGACCAGGAAGCCCCTGAGTTAACTATCTCTTCTGATGTTCTAGATAGATCTTTTCCCTCCTTGATGTTTTCTATTTTGGAATGACTTTACTTTTTATCTGCTGTTTGGTGACAGGACAATCTGAATGTTCATGTAACTTGCCCACTGAGGCTACTGTGTATGGTTTAGTGATGACTCATAGTGTACAGTTTCAACACACGGGCCTGAAACAACAGAACTCTTCATTTGAGGCTGAGAACTTCCCTCTGATGCTTTGGTTTGTTTTGAAGCCATGTAATTCCTGTTCAATGAGAAAGAGATTCCACTTCCCTGGGGGAAAGTTGTGGAGCACACCTCAGGCCCTGCTCACCATTTCTAATTATGATGCTTTCTTCTGGAAGTTTCTGTGGGTTATTACCTACTGTCATTTGACTTCTGAGAAATGCCATGACGAAGAGATGATTGGGGCTCCTTGGAGGTGGGCCTTTGTTGATTTTACCACCCAGACTTTTGGTGCCTATGCTGCCTCAAATTTCTGCATGTTTTCTCTTTCTTCAGTCTATGTGGTGTGGGCAGGGTTGACCCCATTGTGGGCATATGTTGTTATAAGGCTGCTTGTTGGTTCCCAGCTGCTCAGCAACTCAGACCCAAAATAATCACACAGAAACCATGTTATTTAAATCACTGCTTGGCCCATTAGCTCTAGCTTCTTATTGGCTAACTCTTACATATTAATATAACCGTTCTCCATTAATCTGTGCATCACCACGAGGTTGCGGCCTACCAGCAAAGGTTCGGCATGTCTGTCTCTGGCGGCGGCTCCATGGCTTCTCTCTAACTCTTCCTTCTTTCTCCCAGTATTCAGTTTAGTTTTCCCCGACTACCTCTATTCCCTGTGCAGGCCCAAGACAGTTTATTGACCAATGGTATTCACAGCATACAGAGAGGATCCAACATCAGACATAGATTCTCTAAGTCAGCCAGACCTTCCTAGTTCCTCATCAGTAAGGGCTGCTTTAACCGTGAGCATGCAAGGAGCCAATAAACCCAACGAGACTATTCCCAGAGCTTGTGGGGACATGCAGACTCCCTTCTCTGGGGACTTGAATATCTGAAGAGATGAGGGAAAGTTTCTGTGGGCATCTTTTTTATCCACCCGAGGCTAGATCTGGAACCAACACTGCCGGTGCAGTGCTGAGGAATGAGGAGTGAAAAGTGGTTCATTGTTTGAGCCCTGACTCAAGCTGTGTGAGCTCCTTTTTTTATTACAACAGTCAATAAATTCTTTTTCCTGCTGAAATGGTTTGAGTAAGATGTTTTGTGATATGTGCCAGAATCCTGTCTAAAATGCTCTATACGGGAGTCAAGAAAGAGAGCAAAGAAGTATTATTTTTAGTTTAGTTTTTCTTTCAATTCTTCGTCAATAGAAAAAAATGAGAGACATATTATTCTAAGAATGCTTATCAATAGCTCAAGAAATTAAAGTGAAACAATAGAATTAATAATTTTAAGAAAATAAAAGGACACGTGAGAACCTAGTAGGGGAAGGGCTTCTAGATTCAATACTAAGTTAAAATCACAGCATAAGATCAGCTTTTGAGTTTTGGTGCCATTTGATGACTCTTCTTAACAGGTTACTCCTCTAATTCCCTCAACTGTGTCTACACAAACTGTTAAATAATCTGATTCAAAATATAGTTTAGTGAATTAAGTAGGTTTTGTTTGGAAGTGTGCCTAGTTTTTTTGACCTGGGTTGAGTTTCTTCACCTCAATACTTTAGGACTGTTAGGTGCTGATGTAGATGAGAACCTGAGATTGAACCATGGAGTAAAGACAGCTGTCAAAAGCAGGAACATCTATCTCCTGCCACTACTGCTTTGTTATAGGTACTGCAGAAGCTTGCGTCTCCCTTCAGGTGTTTCTGTTTGAACTTGTCCCCACTGGGGATCCCCTAGGCCTGGTCAGAGACCCCTCCATGGCCATAGACTTCTTCCCCTATGGTTGACCTCTTCTGACAATGTGGACTTTAAGTTGACTTTTATGTCCATTAAAACTAGCAACAGAGTGACCATTCCTAGAAATACAGAATTTCTCCCTCTCCTGTAATCTCTGGATTTTTGACTTTATTTTTTGGCAAGCAAGGGAGAACATAAACTCTAATTGCATTAGGTAGAATTAGAACTAGTAAAACAATAGTTGCAAGTGACAGAATGTGATTCCTCTCTGCAAACAGCTAGATCTGTGTTTCTAGGGTTATTTCCTTAGAATAGTCGTTAAAAGTCTGAAGCCACAAAGCCGTAACTAATACTGCTTCATTACATACGACCCAAAGGATGGCAGATGCACGACATGTCTGAACCATCTCCTTGAGTCTTAACTTAGTCTGTAAGCTCTTTTCCACTCCAGACACCAACAACCCAGATGGCACCAATAAGAGAGTGTTGGCATTTCAACATAAAACTTTCTTCCTTGCTGGGCGGTGGTGGCACATGTCTTTAATTTCAGCACTTGGGAGGCAGAGGCAGGCAGATCTCGAGGCCAGCCTGGTCTACAAGAGCTAGTTCAAGGATAGCTAGGGCTGTTACACAGAGAAACCCTGTCTAACCTCCCCTCTCCCCCACCAAAAAAACTTTCTTCCTGGATGCTATATCTGAGAGTTTTGTTGTTGGAATTGAGTAGATATTTTGTATTTTCAGTTTTCTCTTTATCTTGGATTCAGAAGGAAATTATTTGACATAAAACTTGGAGTATCTGGTTTCATGACTCAGTTTTCTTTTTAGTAGAAAGGGACAATGTTTTTACCTTTTATCACAGATAACAGAGTCTTTCAGGAAAAAAAATTAAAATTGAGAGTGCCAAAAAGCATAAGGTAGTAGCAGATCCAGAGATTCTGAATTCCAAATCCTGACTCAGGTTGATTTTATTAATAAACACATCATAGGTGAGCTCTTGAGAAATAGCCTATGTGCTCTGGAAGACTTTCATGCAGCCTAAATTGTACAATCACCAGGCATGTGGCAAGAGCCAGAATATGAATAAGAGGAGTGAAATCGTCTATAGACCCAAGCTTCAAGATGACCCAATGACTAAGAAAAGGGGTCCACACCCCAAAACTTCTGGCTATTACAAAGACCACTGGTTGTTCTCCAAACACTGACAGCAAGACTCTATTGTCGAAAGCAACACCTATACAACTCTTTTAAATAAAACTGGTCCCTACCTAGAGCCTTTACCCCCTATGAACTATGGTGCTGGAAGGTAATTTGTATACCGCTAAAGGTATACCAACCTGGCTACAAACTGTCTGATCTACAATGATGACCTGCTTGCAAGATGTGCTAGTGTAATAGTGGCACAAAGCTTTTGGGACAACCAACCAATATTTGATTGGCTTTAAAGCCCACTCCATGAGGTGGAAACCATCCCTGACCCTGCTTGGGTGACCTGAGACCAGATAGACAAGGAACCTAGGGGAAAACCCAAATACTCCAGTTCTACTAAAGTAATGTATCCATGAAATGATTTCTAATGACATTCTGCTCTGCTCAGATCAGCGCCTTACTCAGCCATCATCAGAGAAGCTTTTTCCTGCATCAGATGGGAACAAATGCAGAAAACCACAGCTGGACAATGTATAGAGACTGTGAGAGACCTTGGACCAGTCAGTCCAAAATGGCATGTCTGTAGCAAACCCCTCTCCTCAGAGCTCAGGGAACCCCATAGAAGAGAAGGTGAAAGGATGGTAAGAACCAGAGGGGATGGAGGGCATCAAGGAAACAAGTCCTCTAAGTACAGCAGGTTGACATACACATGAACTGAACTCACAGAGACTGTGGTAGCATGCACAGAACCGGCATGAGTCTAAGCCAGAAGGGGTCCCAGTGTTGAGAGGGGAAATGGACACATGCCCTCAGCCCTAATACAGAAGCTATCTCCAATTTGTAAACACCGTCAAACAAAAATTAGTTCTCTTCAATGCAGTCTCAGTGGGGTCACCAACCACTCTTAAAGGCAGGTCCTATAATCAACAGTAGGCGGTCAACACAGAGACATTTTTGGATACTCTTTGTCTCATAATATTTTGTAAGGGCTTATAAACTTTTTTGAATTATTTTTAACCTAACAGATCCTTTGTGTATATATTATGGCTTCTAGTTTTGTGTTTTATGGAATTCCTGTGTGTACAAATGTGTGTGACCCTGTCTATATGTGTTTCTCTTGCTTTTTCTTTGGCTCTTTTTCTTAATTTTGTTCCATTCCAGTTATTTTGTTCTTTTATCTTATTTTATGATTATTCCTTAGATGCCTGTTTCCTAAGTAAAGACAGTAATGATGTAGATTCAGATGGGAAGGAAGGTGGGAAGGAACTGGAAGGAATTGGGTGTAAGAAAACCATAAGCATAAAAAATTATATGAAGAAAATATTTTCAACAAAAGAAAAATAGAAAAGGAAAGAAACAAAGAAAGAAGAATAAAGCAAGCAAGAAAGAAAAGGAGGGAGTAAGGAAGAAGGGATTGCTAAGAATTGAGGGAAAGGAACAAAGTTATTTCTGTTAAACTGGTAGAGTTTTATGTGTGCAGGACAAGTGATTTGGAGATGTATTATAGAATTCAATAAGTAATATGGATTGTGGTTTTAAGGATAACTAGTACAGTCTATTTTATGCTGTGTATATTTTTAGCAAAATAAAATGAAAAAGGACATTTCCATGTGACACTGCCTCATAGTCTTTGCCTCATAAGAAAAAAAAATCAGCTGTTAATGAATTGTTGATCTGCTCTGTTTGTTCTGTGAGAAGCCCCAGTGTTCCTGACAAATCTGAGGAATTATTTTAGTGAATGACTTAAAAATATAGACTCTGAAATCTGAAGCTCCTGGCCCCGAATCTGACCTTTGCTTGCTGACCATATGACCCTGGGAAGAGTCCATCAGCTCAGACTCCCATTTCCCTGACCTGGCCTGTGTTGAGGCAGTTTGAACACAGAGCCTCTCAAATACCTGGGGCATATTAGATGATAAATAAATTAAGCTTTATTGTTAATATTTTCTTGACAGTAGTTTGAGACCTATTTCAACATTTGTATTTTATTTTTCTGCTTCCAAATGGAAAGTTTGTTGTTTAAAGGGAAAAATAAGCTTTGCTTGGGACAAGGAGTCAAGGCTAAGTATTCAGGCAGTGGGTGGAGGTACACTTGTGGAGTTTCTGCTTGGGAGGAGAAAGAAAGATCCAGGCTGAAGGAGAACTACCAGGATGGAGAACAGTAGACATCCATAGGAAAGTGGCCTGAGCAGAGGGCTTGGGAATGAAGAAGCTGACATGGAGAAAGCCTGGCCCCTAAGTGTTCTCTGGAGGCTCAGAGAAAACTCTCTTGGAGTTTGGGAGCAGTTTTGTTGATGTGCTGACAGCTAAGGTTAGAGCGGAGTTTCCTGTAGACAGTCCCATGAGTGTTGACAGTGAACTCTGACCAAGAAGTTTAGTTTTGGTTCAACTTCTTCCTGCTTAACAGAAAGCCTTGGGTTTTGGGTTAAGGGGCAAGGGTTATTACTCAATCTCTTTTTTTCTTGGCTATGTGATATATAAGGTCAGTCACATTCAGAAAAGGGGGAATCTGACAGGTTAGTTAGAAGAAAGATGCTTCAGTGAGCAGATAACCCCAGCAACAGCCTACGTTTGCATTGTGAACAAGGAGCAGAACCAGGACAGATGTGGAGATTAAGTGTGGCAGAGACAAATGTGAAAAAAAATCAATGTTTGGCACCATCAAGCAGCTGGTAACAGAAGCTGGGGGTAGAGAAAGTATTTGAGAAAACAAGAATGGGTTCTGTCCAAAAGTCAACTCCAACCTCAAAAATTCCAAGTAAGTGATTTCAGGAAGCATCTAGCAGGGGCGTTTTTTTTATTTATTTATTTATTTATTTATTTTTACTTAACTTATGGAAATCTATAAAACATCATCTCTAACAAGCTGTTGCATGATTTCTAACTATAAATGGTTATTATTCTGTTATTTCGTTTGTTTGGCAACCATAGCTGTATGCGGTAGGCAATAACCTAAGACCCTTCCGTGTGATTTCATAGAGGCTAATGCCATTGTCAAGCCAACTCACTGGATGGAAGGCAGCATAAATATGTCCTGGGATGTGATATGCTAGTGAAACAAACATGAAGAGTACTCTGGCAAGGGAGGAGCAAGATTAGAGCAACCCCTCTGTCACCAGTGCAAGTGGTTAGAGGAAGCAGCATACGGTATTGTGAGGTTGGGATAATTAAAGTCAGGGGGAATTTATATCACATGCCAACAATCTCCTTAAATGTCTGCCTTACTAAAATAGTTTTCATTACATGCTCAGACAATTCAAAGAGAGGCACATGCGTGCTCCAGTCCTTCTTAAGGATGCTGAGGCTACAGAGTGCCCTGCACCTTAGTCCATAAATGTGGGGAGCATCCATGGCGGTAGTCACTTGAGTGGGAAGATGTGGAGGCCGGTGTTTCCCAGAGACTGACAGTGATGGAGGATGGCAATTCCAGTCAAGAGGCAAGACTGCTAATGGCTAAGCTGGGGGATGACTCCGACCCCAATCTCCCCTCCCTCCCCAGCTTCTGACACAGCTCAACTGTAGTGATCAGGTGACTTAGGACAATTGACATTGAAAATGAAGGATCTGCCTGGTTTGGGTGTTAGATTCGAACCCAGGGCTGAGAGCATGGAAAGCTCTGCAAGAGTGGCCACCCTTGTGTCTTCAGGACCGCTGACTGCAGGCTGGACTCTGTGAGCTGGGACTCCACATTGTCTTACAGAAGCCACCTTCATGCCACATCATCTCTCCAAATATACCCCTTGAGTGAGGGGGGAGCCACAAATACAGACTCTTTAAAAGAGTCGCAGCATTCACCCCTCTTTTATGGTCTTTCATAGACCATATTATCAGTTTAATTTAGAAGTGAAAAACCCTATTTATGTTATTATCTCTGGTTTAACTTTTATTCATCACATAATTTCCTATTTTTATTTCTATATATGATGTAAATATATATGTGCAACCACATATATGCATGTAAATATGTTATTTTAATCCCTGTGGTAATTTTATAAAATGGCACATAAATTTTATTAACTAGGGAACTGGACCCCAGAGAAACTGTCTGACAAGCCCAAGTGTCCCTAGTGGGATGCTTGGTGAAGAAGGGTCTTCCTGGTTCCCCCACAGTTTCTCCCATGGTTTGCCTGATGTGTTGGAGGCAAGGCCTCGCTGGGACACTGGACCACGTGATCATCAGCTAGGCGTGACTATAGTAATCTGTGCAAAAGTACCGTCCTAGCTCACCGTGCTTGACTTCATTTTTATAGGCCACAGATAGGGTTTTGGTTGACTGGCTTTCCACCTCAGGATTTAGTCCACTGTCCAGCAGCCTTTAAGACATCAAAGATGTGAAAACTTCACGGGGAGCCAAATTGCCCCGGGGTTGAACCCTTGACTCTAGCGTTTCTAGTCTTCAGCAAGTCAGCCTGCATCTTTACCAACTGAGTTTCCTAATCTGTGAAGTGACAGTACCCATACTTTCAGAATGGTGTCAAGATGCCTGGGGGACAAATAAGTAATTGTGTCTTTTATTGTTGCTACTCGAGGCACAAGTAGTCCAAGAAGCCGGAAATGGGAACCTATTGAGCCTTTGGACAAGTGACCTTAAGCCAGTGGCCTTAGTGATTACTGTTTGAAGACCAGACTTCCAAGGTCCTGAGGGGTTCTTCTTTGCCCTCAGCCACAAAGTCTCTGACTCTCTGCTTCTCTTTCTGTCTCTCTAACAATTTGATTCTGATGAGATGAGGAAACGGTTCTGACAGTGCACTTGCTTGTCCTGGGGTTCCCAGGGGTTCCCTCTAAAACTGAATGGTCTCAAATAAGCACTTCAAACGTGTAGGCCTTAAGGCCACCCACAGCCTCCCTGGGAGAATCTTAGCAGTGCCTTGGACTACAGACCAGTGTCACTTCTCGGACTCACCCCCAGGGAACCAGCTTCTGACTGCTTGGTGCACTGTGGCTGGTAGGCAGCCGAGGACACCTCTGTCTGCAGAGAAATGAAGAGCACAGAAATGTGACATTCCGATGCCCAGGGTGGGCACACTGCCGACCCTCTTACTTCACAACAGTGCATCTGTTCTGTTGGCATTTATTCCTGACTCTAGCACCTCCTGTCTGCTAGGGACATCCAGTTAGTCTTTCAAAACTTCTGAGCCCTGAAGGAGCTTTGTACTCGGAGGGGGCTGCTTCCCTCGAAAGTTGGGGGCTGCCTGCCGTAACTCCTTAAGGCCTTTGTTGAGAGAAGCCTTCCAATCGTGTGTGGAACTTTGTTTTATTAAATCTGATGAGTTCTGTATTTTTGCCACATGTCACAGATCACCCACGTTGACTGAGCCCTGCCAGGGCCCAGTTGCTGTTACCCTGTAAGGAAGCCAGATTTTTTAAGTGGGTGGGGGTAATTCCAGTTTGGTGCGATAAATTATATGGTTCTGCCTGATTTGTTTTGCTCTGGGCTGGGAGAACTCATGACGGAATGTATCTTGCAGTGTGTGTGTGTGGGGGGGGGGGGCGGTCGGGGGATCAGACAGAAGCAACGGGGCTAGGGAAGAGGAAGGAACGAACAGTTTCTATGGCGAGTGGATTGAAAAGAAGATAAAACAGAATCCCTAACTTTTCGTTTTGAACCCCTCACCTAAGCCAGCCTGTTAGGCCTCTCTTTTTCATACTTTCTTGGTATAGGACTGGGCTTCTGAAATTCTAGGAAGAAAAGTGGGACCCCTCATCCCTCAGAGAAGGTATCAGAACTTGGTTGCTTCTGTTTACTACTCCATTGCAGAAGGAAACTCCAGGGACTGAGAAGGCCAAGAAATGTGCCTTTTAGAAGTTTGCTTCTTCCTTCTGAGGCCAATGGTTTCAAAGGTGAAGCCTGGAGGCTTGAGAATGCTATGGGTTTGTGGCTCCAGTTTTAAATGCGGCTGGTTTCCTGGGAAAATGAACGTGGCACCACATATATAAGAAAGATTTAAGCTTTGCCTTTTCTTACCTGACAGAGGGTTAGAATTGTCTGGACATCTGGTATAGGAACTACCACATAAAACACGTTACAGTGGGGGCCAGGAAAGACTCCATTTAGGAAACGTGTGTAGGTCCTTGTTTTCCTCAAACCCCCAATCTCTCTCAGACTTGCTTTTTCTATCAGAAAAAAAAAGGGGGGGGGGATACAGTCTACCTGGCAGGAATGCCATGAAAATTAGATTAAATAAAAGAAAAAGAAAGAAAAAAAAAGTGGCTGAACTCTTCTGGGACACCAGGCAAGCCCAATCAACACAACTTTTCACTTTTGAAAGAGTTCTGAAGGCATGAGAGCAGACTCTGACTGTTGTCAAGGAAAGGCATTCCTTTGTCTTTGGGGACTTTCCTTTGAAGGGGGCGGAGTCAAGCATCCGGACCCCAGCACAGCAGCCTCACCAGTCTCACAGCTGGAGGAGAAGAGCCCATCCTTCTGAAGACTTCTGGAAAAAAAGCTGGGAATCCTATTTGGAAGACTTTCTAAATTTATACATATGCCCTTTATTTATTTCCAAAACAAATGGATTTGAATAAACCCAAGTTTTTTTTTTTTTTTAATAATTCAGGACCATGTTACATACGATTCAAAATCTGGAAAAATAAGGTTTAATCTTTCTTTCAATGAGCTCCAAAAGGCATTAGAAGAATTGCTAAGTGAAAAAGGATGCCTTGGGGGCTCGGGGAGAGGGCAGGAATTGGCAAAGTACATGCTGTGGGGGCTTGAGGACTTGTGTTTGGTCCCCAGGACCAAAGAGGCAAGCGGTGATCCCAGTGCTGGGGAGGCAGGGACTGGCTGAACCCCTGGGCTCACTGGCCAGCTAGCCAGCCTAGCTGAGCAGACTCACACCCGGTTCCAAGAGAAGCCCTGGCTCAAAAAAATAAGAGAGGTTGAGGAAGACACACACATCCATACCTGTGCACAAACATGTGTACATACATGTGCACATACATGTGTACACATACACACACCTGCACACACATCCTGAGTATATGTTTTCTGTCCAGATAATTCTAAAATGCATCCACTGTAACATTTTGTTTAAACAAATCAGACTAAGCAGAATGCATTACATGAATTATGAAATTATCAAAAAACAAATTTAATTTAAAAATCACACTCACACACAAATCACGTTACTGGAAAATGTTAGCCGACAGAGGGGTGAAGACTTCTCACCACGATATTTATTGGCAGGTGTGTCCATGTGGGTCTGAATTGATGGTGCCTTCATTAGAATGACAGAAGGAAGCCTTCAGCTTCCTTATTCTCCACTATTATGTGATTTATGAAAAGCTAGGTCTCACTGTTCTATAAATAAAAGTACATCTTGACTTTCCTCAGCTTTGCTTCCAGTTAAGATATGGAGGCATCTTGCTCATTACTGAAGCGACTAACTTAGCTTAAGATGTTCTCAATATTTTTCTGCTTTGTAAAATTGTAGGAACAAAAATCTTAAGAAAAACTGAAAAGCTACTAAACGAAGACAGATTAAGAATCTCTAGACAATCAATTCTAAAGCTGGGGTTTCCCGGCAGAGAAGCTTCTCTTTTTCTTTTGTGGTACCAAGTAGGCCTTCTCCCAAGGGCTGCCAGCTCTGTTACCTTCTCAGCTCTTAACTCCCTCTCTCTCTCTCTCTCTCTCTCTCTCTCTCTCTCTCTCTCTCTCTCTCTCTCTTTCTCTCTCTCTCTCTCTCTCTAACCTAGATACCAGCAAGCCCTCTATTTGTTCATGTCCCCCTCCCTGGTTATAATCTTTCTCCGTGTAATACTCAACCTCCCCAAAAGCATCATTATAGAAAATTAGCTAGCAACAGTGTTGATACATACTGATCTCAATAGTAGCTTGCAGTTCTTTGATGATATAAATCTTCACTTTTCCATTGAATATTTTATCTTCTGTTAGACTTGCAAAAAAACTAAAACTTTTTAGAAGAACTTGTTCATTAGAAATCTCTTGAATAATAGCTTTAATAATATGGAATTCACGAAACCATTCCATAAACACTTTACTATCGAATACCACATTCATTTCTATCTGAATTTTGCACCACTGTGCTATTAGCAGAACAAGAATTTATGACTTTGCAGAGAGTGAATTTATATTAAAAGAAAAAAATGTTTTCAAATCACGAAAGGAAATTAGGCACACTTTGGAGGAGGTGTATTTGTTGAAAGACCCTTGCAGTCATCAAAAGCAACTGGAATTGCTTTTTACTTTTGAACCTGGAGTGTCTTCTACTTCATTGCTCGTCCTCATGTTCAGGATTTATCTTCTTTAATTCCCTGGACACTTAGTATTTTTCCCTTTTCACTCTTCTGTTTTCTGCATCATTGAAACTCAACATTCACGGAGTTCTCTCCCTGCACAAGCAGTGGAATGGGACAACATCACCTCCGAACACATCCCTGCTATGATTTGCTGAGCTACTAATTTGATTTTTAAATATGTACTGTTTTTATGTACCCTTTGAGACTTTCATGCCACATATACATTGTATTTTGAACATACCCACTCCTGCTACCATCCAGGTCTCCCCCTAGAGTACCCCAAAAATTCTCTTCCCAATTTCAAGTCATTCTTTAAATAACTCAGTCCAATTAGTGCTGCTAAAAATTAGCGCTAAAAAATCCCTGTGCCTGGGGATTTTCAGAACAGCCTTCAAGACGATACTATGCCTCAGAGAGGTTGGCACGTTCTCTGACAGATGTTATAACTATATTTCTGTCTCTCACACATTATTTGGAGAATGAATGGTGACTTTCTGTCACCCATCAAAGAACCCCCATTCTGATTATTCTGCTTCCCCCTATGTCTTCAATACCTATTCCAAAATCCCAATGTTCCTAATTTCAGTTTAATCATAGGGGTAGGCAAAAGTGTAGGAAATAGTCCTTTCTCTGATTTGTTTGCAGTTTCATTGTAGTAAAAAGACATAGAACAGAAAATATTAGTGAGTAAGCAAGACCAAGGGAATCATGGATGCTTCCTCATATTCTAAGAGCAGGGTCAGTATCCCTGAGAGGAGCCCCCGAGAGGCCATTGTATGAAGCTGTGATGGTAAAGTCAGAGATGCCAAAGAAGGGGGATATCTGTCAGGGAGGACCTCATATAGGATGTGGAACCATCCCAGGAAACAAATATGCACTGTAGGCAGCAAGCTGGAGAGGTTAATCCACTTGAGCCCCTTGAAACTGAAGTCCCAAATACCAGAGCCATGTGATGGGGCTTAGTGTTTGTCCTGCTTAGCTTTGGTCTTGTTCCAGTCTGATTGTTCATCACTATGTTTCCACTCCTCCTCTCCTGGAACGGGATGGTGTACTCTGTATCATTGTATACTGGAAGTAGGTAATTTGTTTTTGATTTTATAGGATACCATAGTTAAGAAGAGATTGCCTTGAGTCCCAGAAGAGACTGGATATTTGAACACTGTTGGGACTGTTAAAAGACTATGGGAACTTTTGAAGTAGAAAGGAATTAATTTTGTGTCATGAGATAGCCATGTGTCTAGGTGGGCCAGGGGCTTGAATGGTAAGTATTCTCCCATAGTCTCATGTGTCCAAACACTTGGTCTCTAGTGCTTTTTGGGGAGGCCATGGAACGTCTAGGAAGTGTAACTTTGCTGGAGGAGGTATAATACTAGGTCAGGTTTTGAATTTTTACTGCCTGTTTCCTGTTGCTCCCGCCTCTTTCTGCTTCCTGTGTGTGGATGACATGTTATTGACCAGATTCATGGTCCTGCTGTCATGCCTCCCCTGCAGCAATGGACTGTATCCCCTCTAGAAGTGTAATTCAAAACCTTCTCCACACCTTATGTTGCCTTTTGTCAGGATATTCTGTCACAGTCACAGAAAAGTAATGAGTACACTGTGCATAATGAAAAGTAGTTGCACAGATAAAACTCGATGAATGAGTGGAGAATAAAATATTTAAACGGGAAACGCTTCCTGCCACTAGCACACTTTGGCTTGTTAGTGTCGAGCCTGCCCACTCTTTACATTTGCCTCTCGTCCCAAGGCTGTGGCGGGTTAGATTCAGATTCCTTGACTTTTGCTTGTTCTGTGATGTCAGGTCCTCTGGGTTGTTTGGTTAGAAACATAGGTTCAATCTCAAGATGGTTCCCGGCCATTGATCTCAGAGACGTACAGGATGACAAAATGGGATTCCTTCCAGCTGGTCTATCTGCTGGAGGAACTGGTGTTTCACCAGAAACCACAACTGGATTTGATCCGTTTGAAGGCTTTTCTAGGGGCAATGACTTGCAGTTTCTTTTTCCCCAGTGGTTCTGTTCCCCTCCGCCACCCCAGCCAGGGAGACACCCAAGTACAGCTCCATCTAGTTTGGCTAACTTTGTCATGTGCCATCGTTCTTTTCCTCTTTTCCAGATCATGGCCTTTGTGAGTTTCTGAAGCTCTTTCTTTTCTTTCCTTCCCTCTTTGGAGTAGAGTCTAGTTATTTCTCATATTCTGATTCTTCTCCTTTACTGAGTCATGTGGAAATTGCTAGTCAATTGTCTTTCCTGGAAATCTGCTTCTTTGCTATTGTACTCTGTAATCTTGTACATACAAGGTAGCAATAGCAATTTCTCTATAAGCTTTTAGAGTTTCTTTACCAGCTAGGAACTTCTAAAGTCAAGTTTTTTTCCAATAGTAAATAACTAGTTGATTGTGCTTCATTTGTGGGTCATAAAAGCTATAGCTGGGATGTGGTGACTTTTTTAATATCTTGAAATAAAATGGCAAATATTAGGTTGCATCCTGCAAAAGATGGTTAGGAATTAAAATCAGAATTGTGGTTTTAGTAATGTATGTGCAGATGTATTTGTATGTTAGGCTATGATATCTTCTAAGATGTTAACTTTTAAGAACAGGAATCCTTAATAAACAATAAGACCCTCTGATTATTCATGGCAGGCAAATCACTTGTCCTGGAACCTAAGGTGGAAAAACACTTTGCTTGATTCAACTGACACATCAAACACTATGTTTTAGGGTATGCTAAAGAAAAGTGATACAATATTTGATGAGTCCTGATTGGACAACGGAAAGTTTAAAAAGGAAGGAAACATCAAAATTATTTTGGCACTTGGTAGGTGTAATGGTTTCTCAGGATCGTCTAGAAGACATATCAAGCTTTATATAACTTCAGGGATCTCTGAAACCAGAGTTACTTGTGAAAGCATCTCAGAGAAGTGTGTTTAATGCTGTGTTTGATCCCAGAACCTATGAGGATGTGTGGGTATGTGTGAGCATCGGGTGGGGATGCGGCAGCTGGGGCCTATGGTAGAATGTGGTAGGATACAAAAAAGAGACAGTTTTGACAGGTGACTATTTCTTTACAGGCTGGGTAGTTTAGATACAGTCTAAAGATGCATCGGCATGTATTTGGAGGGTTTTAAATGGAAGTTCAATGAGTTTGGTTTTTATTCCTAGTTCAAATGAAATCGTAAAAGGCTTTGGAGGAGTGAACTCCAAAGATGAGTATGGTGTTTATGAACCAAACGAATGAACATTGGTGGAGCATGAGGTATAGCTGAGTTATTTTCCCTATGTCTGTGATAAAACTCTGACAAA
Source organism: Arvicola amphibius (assembly GCF_903992535.2). Classification (NCBI taxonomy): domain Eukaryota; kingdom Metazoa; phylum Chordata; class Mammalia; order Rodentia; family Cricetidae; genus Arvicola; species Arvicola amphibius. The sequence goes on along the minus strand of NC_052049.1, from coordinate 155,686,199 downwards.
AGCAACTTGGGGGGAAGGAGGAGTTCATTTTAGTTTAGTTCATGATTCAAAGCTGTGGTCTGTCATAGTAGGGAAGTCAGGGCAGCAAGAACTGGAAGGAGCTTGTCATAGCCTATCCAGATCCACAGTCAGAAGGCAGCGAATGATAATGAAAGTTACTGCTCAGCCCCCTTTCTTATTTATGCAGTCAAGGATCCCACCCACAGGAGGTGTCTTTCCACCTCCACTGATGCAGTTAAGATACCTGCCACCCCCAGTCATCTCCGGAGGCCCATCTCAGGTGATTCCAAATTCTGCCAAAGGTATAAGTAATACTAATCACCACAAGGTATTATTACATCCTGGTTATAAGACACAGAAGGGGTGGGCGAGGCCAAAAGATGGATGATATTTGACGCTTTATTCAAGGAGATGTGTAGAAGGAGAATTGTACTCACAAAGACCTATAGCAATTAGGGGAAGCAGCAATTGATCTTGCCCAACTCTTAAAGGACTTCTTATTTGCAGTTAAGAGCACAAGGACTTTATGAACAAAGTCACAGAGGTGGAAAGAGAAACCAGCATTCCATCTGTCAGCCTGGGACACAGGCTATGACAGAGAAGGACTGCGGATATGTGGGGCTAGTAAAGGCTGCTGGGCCTTCCTGAAAGAGGGCTCTGGACACCACTGCACGTGGGGCTTATATTTGTTCAAGACTTGGTCATCCTGGAGATGTGCAGGGTTCTGCTTCACCATGCTCCATCTAGCTATGCAGAATTGATCCAAGCAAGAAAGACCAAAGCCTGTAACGTTCTACTGTCAAGCTCTATTTCACCCCATTCTTTTGTTTTGTTTTTGTTTTTTGTTTTTTTGAGACAGGGTTTCTCTGTATAGCTTTGAAGTCTGTCCTGAAACTAGCTCTTATAGACCAGGCTGGCCTTGAACGCACAGATATCCATCTGCCTCTACCTCCCAAGAGCGAGGATTAAAGGTGTGTGTCACCACTGCCTGGCTAAGCTCTATTTCACCCCACTCTTAATCGACATAAGAAACCTAGGGTAAATCAGGTGATTTGTGGTCAATGATGCCATTGATCATTAAATGTGTTGATCAACGAGTAAAAGATAAATAAGAACAACAAAAGCTTTTTGTGTTTAACTCCTTTTCTGTGACCTCTTTTTATTTGTCTAAATATTGAGGGGAAAAAGCATAAAAGAACACTGGTTAGGTAGTTCCTAAATCATGCCACTGCATATTCAGTTTATTTTGAAGGCTCATAGCTTGTACAATACCAGACTTCTTGGGTCTTTGTATTTCCTTTCCTCTGTGGGTCAATAAATTAAGTAACACGTCAATACCAAGATAGCAGATGAACATCTGTCAGGGAGAACTGATCCTGGGGGTTTTGTGCTCTGGTTTGGAAAATGTTTGATCTCTGTGTGCCGTCATAAAAGATGGGAGAGAGTTTATTATCTTTTATGATCCTGACTTACTAACAATACCTGACAGAGTGATTGTGCCTTGGCCTCCAGTTGGAACTCTGGATGTTCTCCTTGGTTTGTCCCTGTATGAGGCACAGAATTTGTTGGGGAAACATCAAAACAAGCTATAATATGACCCTGGCAATGGGATTCGGAACAGCTGCAGGGCTTTCTCCTGTAGGGGGTTGGCAGGAAGAAGAAAAATGAAAGTAGCGCAATCAATCTCTCTAGCATTCTATATATTAATAATGTTTGCCAGCTCCAGACATTGTTTAATCAATACCGGATGCAGGGGCTTGTAATGGTTTGCGATACTTGGATGCCTTGTGGAAGCATTCTGAGCCCACGGCCTGGGGATGTGGGGAGATCCTGCAGATGCCCATGCTGGTTCCCACACAGGACAGGTAAAAAAAAGATTCTCACACCCATCAAGCTAATTCATGAAATTTTGTAAGAAGAGGCGATTCCTAAAGAAACTAGTGTGCCGGATTCACCCCTAGTATCTCAGCCGGTCTTCCTCTCAGACCTTCCTTCAGTGAGGATTCCTGCTCCGAGACTTGGCAGGTAGATTTAAGGTGCTAACGCCAGGGGGCGCTCATTGGGGGAGTCTGCAGGGTACGGTGAGCCTGTGAGGCCCCAAGAAAAACACCTACTTTCTAAAAGAGTTCTCAGAGGGCTGTAAACACTCAGAAGACTGAACAAAGGAAAACATTTGTAAACCAGTAAAGAGAACCAAAGCTATCTGATGCTATCTGATTGGTGTTTATCTTCAATTTGAATGACAAAGGCAAGGAGACTTTTCCTCTTGGAAGGCTTAATTGGGTAAAAGCTCCTCTTGCTTAACGGGGAAAGTAGGCTGTAACCCAGGGGAACATCTGTGTGTGGGGGTGGGGGGAGAGAGAGAAAGAGACAGAGAGAGAGAGGGAGGGAGGGAGGGAGGGAGGGAGGGAGGGAAGGGAGAGAGAGAGAGAGAGAGAGAGAGAGAGAGAGAGAGAGAGAGAGAGAGAGAGAGAGAGAGAGAGAGAGAGAGAGAGAGAGAGAGAGAGGCCAACTCCTCAGTGTAACAGTGTAACAGCTGGACGGGTTTAACTTGTTGCTGTCCATTGCCACTAGCAACCTTCCCGGCCGGCCTTTGCACTATAAGGACCTCTCCCTTTTGTGGACCCGCCCACACAAAGTTTTTGCTGCAAATAAAACCCAAAACACCAACTCTCCAACCCAAATCTCAGTCCTTCTGTTTACAACTCCTCCCCTGCCCCTGCATATTTTGGTCATTCCATTTAAACACTAAAACTGCAGGGAATGTTGCATGTCAGCTTTGTGCATGCGCACATGTACCTAACAAGCTGAAAGTCAAGGCTGAGGTGGCAATTTGCTCATAAACCGGATAATTAAGGATGTGCCAAGCTACCTGTGGGGGACCTGGGGTTTATCAGTGTTTTTTATTTACTGTTTAATAGTACAGCATGTTACATAAACCTTTAAGTAAAACAATTCTATTATAAAAATAGCCCTTTCAAAGTCACAACACCTCCCCTACAGAGTTCTAAAATCACTGGAAAATGGGCAGCAACAATAAACACGGTGCCTAACGCCAATAAATGTTCTGCCCACCCGGGCACTCTGCTAGCCTAGAAGTGTATGAGTATGGGTGTAAATATGGAAATATCCCTGCTTTCTTTCCATAACTAGGTTTCTCTCAAGGGATATAGTTCAAGAGTGGTTGCCCTTTTCTATTCCATGTTTCTTGGTTAAATTTTACCTTTGATAATGTGGTCCTGAAACTTGGTAGCACATTAGAGCAATCTAGAAAGGCTTAAAAGATATTGATGGACAGAGAAGATGGCATGCACACGTAAATCCCAGCACTCAGGAGGCAGAGGCAGGAAGGTCAGAAATTTAAGGTCAGTTTTGGTTACAGAACAAGTTCAAGGCTAGCCTGGACTACACAAGACTGTCAAAACAAGTAAACAACCCTACAAACAACAGTCTCTGAAATGCATGGATGTCTGGATTCTGATCTCAGAAGTTCTTGTCTAAGATTCAAATAGTCAAGGGAAATGAGAGGAGGGGAGGTGGTGAAAAATTTGTAAAAATTATATAATTTAATAAAAAAATCCCAAAAAACCAAAAAATCAAATAGTCTCTCTCCTTAATGTGCATAAGGATGGTCTCTAAAATATCCCAGAATCTTATTTAATGGTGGTGCCTCAAGTGGGGTGTGAATGAGATTCACTTCTTCCCTCCCTCCCTCCCTCCCTCCCTCCCTCCCTCCCTCCCTCCCTCCTTTCCCCCCTCCCTCCCCCCTCTCTCATTCTCTCTTCCTTTCTTCTTATTGTGCTGGAGACTGAACCTAGCTTTGTGTATGTTAGTTATGTGCCCTAGGAGCCACACCCCAGCCCTAAATTCTACACTTAAAACAATCTCCTGTGTGATATTGCTATTGCAGAAGCTCATACTTGAGTAATGATTCTGTGGGGGAGAGTTTGGGATACATTCTATGAAGGCCAACAGAGAGGGTAGAAAAAGTCATGGTGAAAGGTTCTTTGCACCTTTCACATGTCTTGCATGAGTGGAAACTCAGTACCCATGCATGAGCCTGGATCCTTTCTCTACTTCTAGTGTAGGCAACTCCCATTAAAAGGTGGGTTTTTCCTGAGACAACCTGGTCTGCAGTGCCCTAGACTGAGTGGTGGGTGCTTCACCCAGGCTGAGGCAGGCAAGAGCAGGACAAGTACATCTTGCAGTCTCAGCTGGGCATTTACTCCATGCAGTGGGGCTAGTTAGGTGTTCTACACCCTGAGTCTTTTAGTCTGAGAGTGAGTTTATCGTTTTTCTTTTACAAACAAGGAAGCCAGAGTTCAAGAGACGTTACCAAAACTAGAGGGGTTGGTGGTGTTTTGTGGCAGCCTATAGATGCCTTGATGGTCGTGATTATTCCTCTGTCCCCACCACAGTATCCAGTCTGTCTCTGTAAGCCCCTCTTTTCCTGTTTAGATGACCCGGTCTTGTCCTTTATCAAGCCTATGAAGTCTTCTCTTTTGCTGAGCCATTGCTATTCTGATAAACCAATTTATGATCACATATTAATGGGCTGTGGGCTACTATCATAATCTCTGACATAGTTATTAAGTGCTTTCTCTTTCATCTTCATTGGAAAATGATAACGTTCTCCTGATGGAGTTTCACTGCGCACTTTCCGCTCTTAAGTGTTGCCAAAGTAACCAGTCAGTTCAACAGGCAAAAGTCTCCCAAGTGGTCTGCTTGAGGAGCAAGCAGTTGCTTGCTGACAGTGTTTTCTTTCTTCCAGTTTTGTTGGCATCTGATAGACCCAACCACAGATTTTTTTTTTTAAGTACTTACTTTTAAAAACCTACCACCTACAAGCGTCCAGTCCTGGTGATTGGTTTTCACAGTGCACACAGTAACACCATTCATTACTACTGACTTCCAGCCATCCCAGGACCTGGAGTTGTGTGCAGGCCCTTGCACCCTCAGCCTGATTTTGTTATCTCCCAGTGCTTTGTTCCTCCAGTCCCTGTGGCAGGGCAGGGACTTCCTTCCGTTCCCTACCTACCCTTTCTAAAGCTTGGGTTATGCAGAGGACAGTCCTTCTGAGAGTCACACAGTACAGGTAGCAGGGACTCCAGCTGCCTCCCCACCAGCTGCAGCTGCTAAAGCAATCTTGCTCTTTTGTTTTCCACGTTTAAAGAAAGACCTCCAGCCAAACCGTCGCCCCTGACCCGGTTTTATATTTTCAATGTGCATTTTATTAACTCCTTTTTCATAAGGTGCACAGGGAGCCTGCCACCAGATGAGAACGGGGCAAATTTCTGATGGAGAGAGCAGCCATGAGCATGAACAGAGGTTGGAAACAGGTTTGGTAGCAGAGGTCTGTCCTGTCCAGCTGAGCTCTGTGTAGAGAATGTAAGGGGAGACCGCGCTAGGGGAATCCCATATCACAGAAGCTCTGTGTATGGAGATAAAAATGCTCACTTCGTTAAAAACCAAACGCAAACAATCTTGTAAGAAACCACACATCCAAAGCCAAAGAAGCCCTTCAGACCTGAAGATAAATAAAGGGAGCTGAACAAATAGTCTGGGGTATCAGGGTGGTAATTTAACTTTTATTCTCCGACTTGACTATTTATGAAGGGTGAATTAGGCAGAAGTTAGGGGGAAGCTCTGTAAAATGAATCTAGAACATTGAAGAATGAACCTCAACCAAAATTCCGCTTACATACATGCTCATTGATTTCTAAAGACTGGTCCTTCCTACAGAACAGCCTGGGAAAATACTTTCTGTCTGTTTGAGGAATGATGTACTGCCGCCACCCTCCCCCGCAAATCTGAAGCTAACCTACTTTTTCTTCCCCCAGGAGTATATTGCCTGTGTGTAGGGGTGTCTACCTAATTGGCCACAAGAGGGAATTAAACTAAATAAAATCACTATCCGCGGGAGGCCTCTAAATATTCCTTTTTAATTTGAAAATTTTTGTGGGTTATAGTGTAATTCAAGCTTTTCAAGGTTTATTGGTGCATAGCTCACAGACCTCAGACTTCAAGTCTGATGGGCTCTTCACTAATTCAGAAAGCGAAATCGCCTTTCATCTGGCCGGAACCTGGGAAGTGAGAGCCTGGAAAATGGTCACTTCTGAGGGGGGAGGGGAGCTGAGCGCAGCGCTGGGGCTGCCTCCATGGCCCCAGGATTGGACGTGGCCTCTTGAAGAGCTGTCACACGGTGGCTCACTGCCTTGCCAAGTACAAATGCCTGGTGCCGAGGATGAAGACGTCCCTCACAAACGCGTGTGAAGGCTGGTGACTTGCAGCCTGCTGCCTTCCCAGTCAAAACACGCCGCTCTGGGTAATTAATTGCTTCAAGAGGAAACGGACCAACGGCGCCTTCTGCTGTGAATCTGTTAATGGAGAACTTATGGAGAAAAAAGTCGAGTCCTCCCGTCCAAATTGGAATGTGAAAGAAATCTGTTGGAAGGTGATGACAGAAATGAAGTACAACAGTTGTTTCCTGATCCGCGTGCCAGGTGTGTCTCATACTGTGATAAATAAGATCTGCGTCCTACACGCCAGAAAGGGGGGGTATTACAAGCGTTTATTATGGTGAGGCACAGGGAAAAAAAGCCCTTGAATAGCTTTGTTTCTCCTGGCACCTAATGGGGAGCCCGTTACCGCACAATGCTCGGAGCTGATAATTCCAGTTGTTTAGGTTCAAGCCAACGTGGCCTATTAAAAGCTTAAATTCAATTTTATTGTCCAGGTATTTATTAACTGATTATGAAAAGACATTAAAAGACTCATAATTAAACTAAGTTGCTTTTTTATCTTGATGAATTCTCCCCTTTTCTTACACAATAGAAAAACTCCTTGTGTTTGACGGCAACCTTTCATTGCCTTGACTGATGGGCTACAGCCCTCACCTTGGCTCCAGCCAGAGCCTAAATTAAAGGATCTGTGAAAGCCAGTGGTTATGGTTACAAGTGTTTGCCCGAGGTTAGAGTGTGTGCGGTGCTGTGTTCCTCCTGCAAACCGTTGCTGCCTTTCGCCTGCGGAGGCCGCATGAATGACTCTTGACAGGAGTTTGAAAGAGTCTTCCTGATTCCTCATCTACCAGAACCCAATGCAAACGTGAGCGTTACAGACCGTCCAAACACACAAGCCTGGCAAGGGCTGCCCATCTACGTTTACCTACAGTTTGACCTTGGCTGGCTTAGATGAATCTGCCATTCCACTGAAATTACTGTCCTTTCTTAGTTTTCAAATATTTTTACTGTATTTTCTTTACCAATTGCTTTCTCTGAAACCTACGAGATCAGGAATAACGATCGTATCTTTCTAAAAACAGCCAGAAACATTAGGACTCATGCTTATTATTATCCCTTTAAGTCTCAAAATCTAAATTTAGTCAGACATGATTGTGGACATCAATAGTTCAATCACTTGGGAGGCAGAGTAGGCAAAGGGACAGCATGTTTGAGATCAACCTGCTCTTCAGAGTGAGTTCCAAACTATATTCTCAAAATAAAAAGCAACAAATAAAAGGACCACCCCCAAAAATCTAAATTTATAATATGTGCCTATGTATATATTCTTTTTTGAAGATGGAACACAACGTCACAATTTTACTATTTTTCCATAGCAACAATTACTTCTTGAATGAGCTTCATTGGTTTCAGTATCATTAGTATTTAATGCAGCAGGATCTAACTAAAAATATAAGTAAAAGAATTGTAGTAATGTTGAAAAACAGATATCTGTTATTATGGAATTACACTCTCTATTAAAACCTCCAGCTTCAGTGCCACATCCTATTGCTGCCGTTCAGTCTTTAAAGCTGAGCTAAAAGACGAGGCAGCCTAAGGCTTAAAGGGGCCCCGAAGCACTGTAAGGAAGTTAAGCACAACATTTAAGTAAAACTGCCTGCATTATAAGTAGGACTCAAAAAATGATAAAATCTTAATCATAGCTATACTTCTCTTGAGAATGTACCTGACCAGGTATTTATAAAGTTACTGCTAAGGTTTTGAAAGTTATCTCAGCTTTTAAAACTTCCAATAATATGTCCAGGGGCCAGCTTTGAGGTAATTTGATATTTGCCACAATTTCTTTTTTTTTTTCTTTTTTACCGTTCAAGTGCTGAGTATCTATTTCTGTCTAAAATTTAAAATACAAAACATATCCTGACCAGCATGGCAACTTCATAAATTTAATGCTATAAAAAAAAAATAAAAGGCTACTGCCTGTAATTGAAGATTGCCTGGTTTATTTTGTGAAAATCAGTGCTTAAGAAAGAAATCACTATTCTCAAAGTAAATATAGCTTACTGTTGTTTCTCATAATCAATGCTATTTAAAAACTTAGCAACATTTAACATTCTCTTTAGGCAATATTTGCTTAAGGATATAGCTATTATTCTTTTAGTTTCATTTCAATTAATTTACTCACTCTGTAGACCAGGCTGGTCTCAAACTCACAGAGATCTGCCTGCCCCCTGTCTCCTGGGATTAAAGGTGTGCGCCACCACCACCCAGCATCATTTTTCCTTTACAAAATCACTTTAAAGTGGGATTTTTTTTGTTTCCTCAATCTTTTAGAAATTATTTATCATTAGTGTGTATATGTATGGTGTGTGTGTGTGTGCATTTGTGTTGGATGTGTGTGTAGAGGTAAGAGGACAGTTCCTAGTTGATTCTTTTCTTCTGCTGTAGGTTCTGGTATCAAACTCAGGTCATCAGACTGGCACATGGAGTACTTTCAAGCGCTGTGCAGTCTCGCTGGTACTGTTCCATTCATCTTGAGAATACAAGCTTGTCTCATTGCTTGGTATTCCAGTTGGGAAGATGCTCATTCATTCTTTCTCTCTTTCACTCACTCATTCCATAAAGATAAGACATAGTACTTATTAACTGGTTCCTCTAGTCCCAAAGACTTAGCATCACAGACAGACCTTACCCTGTACAAATCCTGGCTGAAAAGAAAACAGGGCTTGGGAGAAAACATGAGTCCGTCAGTCATTTGATGTCTTTATACTGTGAGAAGGGACTAAGAAGAAAATGATCTACAAACAATTCAGACTTGCTTATAGATAAGGCAAGCTGCTCAGTGGTTTGGCTTTTCATCCCATTGAGGTGTGTCTGGGCTTCCCTTGTGGATATCTACCTCCCATTCTTTCTCCAGTTCTCACACCACATGAATCATGTCCAATACATCCACAGCCCACACACTTCTGTGGTTGTTCCCGAAACCCGACTGTTGTCAGACCACAGCTTCTCCATCTCTAGTTGTGCTTTGGTCAGAAGAAAGCAAAATTCCCACAGAGTGGTGGATCTCCCCTCTGTGGCCTCCCCTGCAGGGTCTGTGCTGTGTTTCAGGCTTAAAGAAGACTTTGGGGACAAAGCAGACAACCGAAGAACAGCACCTAGGTCCCCTTCAGATACACCTCACATCAGCCTTAAGGACCTGGAAGACTGCAAATCCCTGCCTTCCCTCTCTTCCCCCTGCCCCACACCAGCAGGATTGCCATGCAGCCAACTCACCTCCCACCACCCTAGTCAATGGCTGTTGGCAGCTACAAGGGAGAGGTGTCAGTGACTGATGCATAATTATGGTGGACAGAAAAATGTAGACGTGTTAGCAAAGTCAATATTATGGAAGCCTCTGTCTTCCCAAATACTGTAAGTGGGAGATATTTCTAGGGTATAGCCAATTACATTCTCTACTTTTACGACCAGTCACAAATGTATTCTTTATTAGCTGGTGTGTTCAATGTTTTGAATGTGCAGCCCCTTATTTCAATCTCATTTTAGTTTGTGGTAAGTGCAGAAGGATTTTTGCTGACTTGAAATACTGAAGCTGCTCTCTTTCAACTGAATAGCGAGGTCTGGAGCCCCGAGAGTTTATTCCACAGCCTTCTGTGATTCTTGCCTGTAAATTAGTCTCTGAAGTGGTGTTTATTGCTGAACCAAGAGGTTAAGACAGCCTAATTATATGTTTGTGCAGGAGAAAGCACCATGCCCCACCGTGAGCAATTATCCCGTCCCCCTTTCATAGTTTAATTTGGCGCAGGCTAAGAAGAATGAGGAGATGGCCTGTCTTCACCCCAAACTTAGCTACCATGTATTTTCAGTGTTAATTAGAAATTCCGTTCACTAGACGAGTGACTTCTTGGCATAACTCAGTTTCCAGCCAAGTGGAGGGCATCTGGCGAGGCAACTTCAAGTGTCTTTGTGGATTAGCTCTCTAATTCTACTCATGGGGCAACATGTGGGTGGCACCTTTGCCATGCTCCCGGTTTCCTTGAATGATGGCATTTTCTTGTTCTTTTTTATTTTATATATTGGGAGCAATGAAAGCAATGGTAGTATAGAGACCGGTAGGGCTCTGGGGCCCTGGATACACTATTTATCTTAAAGGAAAAGCCTGCTTTTCCTAAGGGACTTTTTCTTATGTAAGTAGGATGCAGCCAATAAAAACCAGAGCGAGATCAACAGGTCAATGTCTTTAAAGTCAGTCATAAAATGTATCACAACAAAGAATCCGTAGGGTAGAAATTGCATGCAGGAATATGTGTCTTTGTTCTTGGACACTTCTCTGTCACAAGGGCAGCATACTTCTGTTTCTCTTCAAAAGCATTTGGCTCATATTTTCATACACAGGCATATGCTGAAGTCTCACAAAGCACAGGTTCAATTTCCTCTTAGGAAAATAAAAGATGCCCTTCATGTCTTCTCACACTCAGCTAGAAATGCGCATTGTCATTAAAATGAGCTGAGGGAAGAACCAGCCCTGTAGGAAACAGTATTTCAAATGTGGCCCAGAGTGTCCTGTTATGATGGGCTCCCTCTGGGGAATCGGGCTTCTCATTATTAACAAATTTCCATTGTGATGGGCTCCCTCTGGGGAATCGGGCTTCTCATTATTAACAAATTTCCAATCTATGGCTCAGTTCTCTCATCTTTATCCCATCTCTCTAAGTTCTGTGTTTAGGATGTCTTTCTGCTCCCCCACTCCCCAATTTCACTTTCAGCTTTCAACTTTCTTAACCTCTTAGATATTTTTTAAAGTAAACCTTGTTTTTTCGTTGGCCAGTCCTGCTCTGTTAAACACTCCCACCACTACCCCGGCAGGTTTTTCAGATATTTGTGCTTGGGGTACAGGCAGCCAAAGCTGGGAGTAGCATAGAGGGGCACTTGGATTCAAGGACATGTCTTCCATGTTCTAAGGCAGCCAACAAAAATCTGTCTGGTGACTTAGATGGGCCTCTTCAAGGTTTCTCTTCTCTGCCTGTGAAAAAAAAGTGATCATGGCAAATGGAAGCTGGTATAACTATTATGATTTCTCCATTATTTTTAATCTCTTAAGGCTGCAACATAAGGCCAGTCACACTGAACATTATAGAAGAGAAAGTGGGAAGTACACTTGAACACATTGGCACAGGAGACCACTTCCTAAATATAACCCCAGCAGCACAGACACTGAGAGAAACAATTAATAAATGGGACCTGCTGAAACTGAGAAGCTTCTGTAAAGCAAAGGACACGGTCAACAAGAAAAAACGGCAGCCTATGGAATGGGAAAAGATCTTCACTAACCCCACATCAGACAGAGGTTTGATTTCCAAAATATACAAAGAACTCAAGAAATTGGTCATCAGAAGAACAGATAATCCAATAAAAAATGGAGTACAGACCTAAACAGAGAACTCTCAACAGAGGAATCTAAAATGGCTGAAAGACACTTACGGAAATGTTCAACATTTTTAGTCATCAGAGAAATACAAGTCAAAACAACTCTAGGATTCTATCTTACACCTGTAAGAATGGCCAAGATCAAAAACACTGATGACAACTTTTGCTGGAGAGGTTGTGGGGTAAAGGGAACACTTCTGCATTGCTGGTGGAAATTAAATCTGGTACAGCCCCTTTGGATGTCAGTGTGGTGATTTCTCAGAAAATTAGGAAACAACCTTCCTCAAGACCCAGTAATATCACTTTTGGGTATCTATCCAAAGGATGCTCAATTGTACCACAAAGACATGTGTTCAACTATGTTCATAGAAGCATTGTTTGTCATGGACAGAACCTGGAAACAACCTAAATGCCCTTCAACTAAAGAATGGATAAGGAAAATGTGGTACATTTACACAATGGAGTACTACACAGCAGAAAAAAATAACATCTTGAATTTTGCAAGCAAATGGATGGAGCTAGAAAATATCATTTTGAGTGAGATAACAGACCCAGAAAGACAAGTATCACATGTGCTCATTCATAGTGGTTTTAAAACATAAAGCAAAGAAAACCAGCCCACAAATCACTATCCCAGAGAACTTAGACAACAATGAGGACATTAAGAGAGACTTACACAGATCTTATCTACATGGGAAGTAGAAAAAGACAAGATCTCCTAGTAAACTGGGAGCATGGGGAACTTGGCAGAGGATTGAAGGGAAGGGGAGAGGCAAGAAGGGGAGCAGAGAAAAATGTAGAGCTCAATAAAAATCAATAAAGAGAAAGAAAACAGCTCAAAGACCATAGATTTATCGCAGTGACATTACACCAGGCCTTCTTGCTTCCTGCGTCCTGTTCCATGGCAGATCACCAGCAGCTTCTAGCTAGATCCATACCATCTGAAGCTCTCAACTGGCAGTTACATGTTGAACACCTACTATGTGCCAGGCCTTATTCTCATGAAAATTGTGCAGTGCTGCCGGCTGCTCAGGCTCTTTTCTGCTCTGTCAGAGCACAGTTTGTTTTTGGACACATTGTCCCTCTGAATTAAATTACCTTGAAACATAGTTTTAAACCCATCAAGTAGCATTCTGTATTACCCTTCAATGAGATAGTGACTTCTCATTTCCAGAGGAGTACAGTGATGGTTTTAGGTCATCTGAGGATGGGGAGTCAGTGGGATGCTGGAGGAAAGAATTGGTGCTATGACGATATTCTCCTCAGGGAGGGCTCTGGGATGCATGAGTTTCTTTGATAAATATATGTTTTTGGCTTTTTTTTTTAAATTCCAAAAAGCCACACAAAATCTTTGGAGAACTTTCAAAAGTGAGAATCTTTGTTTCCTAACAAATAACTTTGAAAGCTCCCCCCACCCTCTCCCCATGCTCTGATTGTAGGATATAGAAGAGTGCAGCTGGAACTGACCTGACAACTTTTTTCTTGCTGGTTAGCTTTCAAAAGGTGGCATGCAAGCTGCTGGAGGAGAAAGGTCATCTATGTTAGTCTCCAGTAGGGAACCCTGAATGTGACAATGCCAATTTTCCCGGAAAGATGTAACAATGAAATTTACGTGGGATTTGAGGCCTGTTCCACAGGAGATAATTTATGCCTGGTACTATAAACCTGATGAAAAGCCCATCCTAGGGAGGGCATGGATCCTAGGGGGAGACTTATTCCTATTGCTTTGCTAAATGAACATGTTGTAAAACTACCTTCTGAATATTAATGCTGATACTTTTCTCTTGCTTAAGTGATGAGAGACCACAGACAAAGGCAACTTAGGGAAAAAAAAGTTTATTTTGACTTAACTCCAGAGGGAGAGTCTATAATGGTGGGGGAGACATAGTAGCAGGCAGCCAGAGCAGGAAGCTCAGCACTTATTCCTTCAACTGCAAACAGGAGCAGAGAGCAAACTAAGTGGGGCAAGGAATCTTAAAGTCTACTCCCAGTGACGTAGTTTCTCCAGCAAGGTGCACCACTGATGTGGGATTCCCCTTTGTAAGCTGTGAATTTTTTTTTAATGGCCATTGGTTAATAAAGAAGCTGCATTGGCCTATGGCAGGGCAGAAAAGAGCTAGGCGGGGAAAACTAAATTGAATGTAGGGGAAAAGAAGGCAGAGCCAGGGAGGCGCCATGTAGCTGCTGAAGGAGAAAGACACTGGAAACTTACCAGGAGGTCACAGCCTCATGGCGATACACAGATTAATAGAACTCTATTTAATTTAAGATGTAAGAGATAGCTAGAAATATGCCTGAGTTATTGACAAACACTGTTGTAGTTTTAATATAGTTTTTGTATGATTATTCGGTCTGGGCAGCCTGGAAATGAAGGCAGAATCTCTGTCTACAAAATGATGCCCAATGTTTGACAATGTACGACCACATAAAGACTAAGAAAGCTTGAAAAATGGCTTCTAGATCCACAAAAATGGGAGTCAACTGGAGCTTCTTGGTAATGGCATATTTTGAGATGGGCTCTGTTTGCTGGAGGTGAGCAGAGGCGTGGCTCCTTCCCGAGTTAGGATTAGCAGCAAAAACTGTGTGGCTCCTTTAAGAAACAGATTCCCAGTTCATGCTGGTGGCACAGATGGCTCTGGCTCTTTTGGGAGGTCCTGTTATAGAGCACTTGAATGGGGCTTGTGGGCAGTGTGTTGCAAGTTACTTGGTGGTGGCATGGGCCAACTGCTTCCCAGAGTTGGGGTGGTAAACATGGCTCCCAGAGCTGGCAGTAAATGGACCTTTCCATGTTGGGAGCCAAGCAGGGTGGAACCAACAGCCAAATCAGCCACTCTGGTCCTAGCCATGCCTGCTTAACAGTTTACAACAGTGATCAACAAAGGATTATAGAATACACAATAAAGAGAGATTCAGACAGAAATATACCTCTGAAGTGTGTTTAAAAATGTACATAAGCTTAAGAAAAAAAGAAAATGGGTATAGGCAGTTATAGAAAGAAATAGTTTTAAAAAATAAAAGATAGTCTTTAAAAAGACTGTAAAAGCAGTATAAAACAGTACAGACAGTCATAGATTAAAGGAGTAAAGATAATTAAATAAATATTAAAAGTAGTAGGGTAAAAAATAAGCCACATAAAGATGGAATATACAGAGAGTATGGATTATGTATTTTATTGTGTTTTCTTTGAATTTTTTGACTGCACAGAGACATTTGATTCTGGGGACTGCTAAGTTGACGAACATAAAGGTATCATGACTTCAAAATTTGAGTCTAAAGATATGTTACTTTGAAAAAGAGGTTCTGTTTCTACAGAAGATGAGAACCTGTGGATTCCTTCCAGTCTAATGTGGTTTGATGAAACAAGACCCTTTGAAAGGTCTCTGTGAACCCTAAAAATACATCACCAAACAAACAGCAGAAAGCAGTTGGAGAAAAATGTACCCAAATTCTCAAAATGTTTGTTTATAAATGTTTGTTTTCATTTAAAGGGGGATATGATATAGAGATGAATACTTTGCATTGGTCTGGATCTTGGTCTATTATTGACACAGATTTAAGGTCAGTTTTGTTATACTGTATATATGTATTTCTGCCCTTGTTTAAGGTATTATGTTTGTGTAGTTCACTTAAAAATGTAATGTATAGTTAAGAAATACAGGTTAATAGTAATTTATAATAATCAAACTTTTAATTATGTTAGCTAGGTTTTCTAAACATACAGAGATATGTTAGATAATCTTAAACACTTCAAAGACCTACAAAATATGGCATTTAAAATGTTTGAAGAACATAGATTTTTCTCGACAGTGAGACATGTCTGCCTCTGGCAGTACCAACTACTTCAGAGAAGTTGATAGGCATTCAAGAAACTCGTTATGGAATTTGCCTTCAATGTGACAAGGCTAGCCATTTGGGCAAGAAACTGCTCTTGCCTGGCCTGCTTGATAGTATGCTGTATAAACTAGACATGCATGATCCACAGAAAAATGACTACTGAATTTGCCTAAGGAAGGTGAGACAGTCTGCCAGGGTTCCTGTTTCATGAAAGAATCTGCCAGACATTCTGCAGGATACAGAAGAAAGTGACTGACAAACTGCCAATATAGGCAAACAGCCTTTGAAATTTCCTGCTTCATGAAAAAGTCTACCAGATACTATGGGCCAGTAGGCTGAAGATGGAGGCCCCAACGTTACATTGGTGACGATCCAGGCAATGAAATGTCTCTGTCAATTCTGGAGTTTTGGAAGTTGCTTACAATACAAATACAAATATATATGCTGGTTGTGCACCCCAGAAGGAGTCATCTCAACTTTCCGAGATGGTGAGTACAATGCCAACCTGTTCAAGCAAACGCAATAAAATAATAAACATGTTCTCTTTTAGTGTTATATATAGGTCTGTATGTATGTGTGATTATGTTGTTTGTATGTGTATGTATGTGTGCATGTGCAGTTTTGCATGCATGTATATGTGTGTGAATACATACTTATGTGTTTATGTATATCTGCACCCATGGCCATTGTATACACCAGACCACTGTAGTAATTCATAGTATTTCTTATTGAGACTTGAGTAAAAGTCATTGGCTAGACAACTGCTGAAACCCTTGGGTGTTGCTGGATCGATAGCTCTTATTCTTCTGTGCTGTGCTAACAGTGTGCACAACCCCTTCTCTCTAGAGCAGCTGAACTGGCAACACTACCATGCTTTTCCCAAACCTTAATTATTTTTCACAACCCAAACCGAGTGAAAGTCTAATTTACACAAGCCATGTGGGGAAAGTGCTGATTTGGGCTGGAGAGCAACCTATGAGCTCAGCAGCAAATCAGGGGAGTGGTGTGTCTGACGGCATTCCGCATTAAAGTGGAGAGCGATTTCTCTGTTAGTGACGTGGGTCTAATGTGAGTCAAGCTGAGGTACAGAAGGAACCTGCTGCTGAGAAGGGAGCTATGTGTGGATGTGTTTGGCAAGTGTTAGGGGTGCTCTTGGTAGATGCTTATGGTAAATAAGCTAAAAAAATGTCAGGACTCATGGTAATGGGATTTGTGTGCTTGCAGGTGCAGCCTTGGAACTCAGAATAAGTTCTCTTCAGAATGTAGGTGGAATCTTCCTTGAACCAAAATGCAGTTTCTTAGTGTAGAGTAAATCTAAGTCCAACGACAGCAACAGCCAGCTAGCCAAGCCCCTACTAACTGACTTTCAACATCAAACTCACCTTTAGAATCAACATTTCAGGACAAATTTTGTCAATGATACATGTCTTAGCATCAAGTGATGGTCAAGTTTTTCCAACAACAACATCTCTTGCAGGGTGTAGAGTGGGTTCCTGTACCACAAGGCTTTATAAGCCTCAAGAAAACCTTTGTCTTTCCGCTTGGGATATCGCCTCCACCCTTCATAGGGCCACTAACACTGTGATTATTTCTCCTTCGTTACCTATTTACATCTGGAACAAAATCTAAAGGTTAGGCAGCTATGCATCCCAGACTGGCTTTGACCTTGGAGTTTTCCTGCCTCAGCCTATAGAACTGCTGGGATTCCAGGGCTGTGTGAACAGTACCACAGAAAGTTAGGCAAGTCGGGCTTTGGAATTAGGCTGCTTGGGTTATATAATATATTGGCCAGGTGGCCCCATCAAATTCCTAAAGCTTCCTCACTCTTCCAGCCAGGATGGCAATAACACATCACTGGGTTTCGTGATGATTTAGTGAAACATGGTGGGAAAATGAATGCTTTTTATAAAATATAAACATTTTTTGCTTTCCTCTTATTCTCTGTGTACCATGGACGTATAAAATTAGCCACTGGAATTATGTTTGTAATGTCTTCAAACTAGTCCGAGTGCCATGAGAGGTCTCAGCGTAGTCTCTAAGGAGACGAAGAACATACATGTCCTTTACTGGTGTCTTTCTGTCCTAGAGCTGAAGAGCGAGGAATCTAAAGGGGCTATTTGTTCTCAGATTTCCACTGATAAGTGGGAGGTAAGGACTACTACTCCACAGTATTGCGGTTTAATTCTTCCTTTATGTAGGAAAACGAGTTCAGCATGATGGAGCGAAACTTTCTATAAGCAAACACAGATCTGTCCCCATTTGCTGCTTCATATTGAAGTCATTACACAGCCAGGAAGCTGAGCTATTGTTTCTCTTCTTGGTGCACAGGCCAAGTTGCCACATGGCTGTGCCTCAGTGAGTCCAGCAGAAAACAAAAGGCTCGACCCCAAATCTAGCTCTAAGTATATTTTGTATTGGATTTTCTCTTCTATGAATCTATCTATGATTGTGGATAAATTGTAAAGGAACGGTGGGGCTGCGTCCCGCCACCCGGCTAGCTTTAAACCCAAAATAATTACACAGAAACTATATTCATTTAATCACTGCCTGGCCCATTAGTTTCAGCCTCTTATTGTCTAATTCTCACATCTTGCTTTAACCCATATTTTGTAATCTGTGTAGCACCGCAAGGTGGTGGCTTACCAGGAGAGATCTTAACCTGTGTCTGTCTCGGAGAGGAGAGTCATGGAGATTGCCTGAGACGTCTGCCTGACTCTGCTTTCTTTCTCCCACAATTCTGTTCTGTCTACTCTGTCTACCTAATTTTCTGTCCTATTAAAGGGCCAAGGCAGTTTCTTTATTAACCAATGAAAGTAACACATAGAAAGATGACCCTCCTCCATCAATAAATAGTAACCAATTAAGAATATCCACCTTGGCCTTTCAAACTAAAATTCTATTAATTTGTAAAAGTAACACACAAGCACTTCAGAAAAAAAAAGTTTTGTTAATGGCAAGAGAAAACCTATCAGGAAATTTCTATTAATAGAGATCATTATTTTAAAATTTTCAATCTTAGTGGCCTTGCCTTAGGACTGTAGGTGCATGTTTCTGCCCTGCAAATCATGCTCAAGTAACTACTCAGAGGCTTAATAGTAATTATAGATGATTGACCAATAGCTCCAGCGTGTTACTGGCTAACTCTTATATTTTTAGTTGACCCATATTTTTATTTATGCCTTGCTACATGCATATCTTGGTACCTTTTCTCAGTATGAAATGTTTATCTTTCTTCTCTCTGGGTCTGCTGGCATCTCCTCTGATCCCACTCTCCTTCTTCCCAGCATTCTCTCTATTCTGAAAATCCTAGCTATCAGTCAATTAGCTTTTTATTAAGCCAATTTGAGTGACAAATCTTTACAGTATACAAAAGGATTATTTCACAGTATAGGATTAGCCTGATAGCAGTTGAAATGCATTAGTAGTTTGAGTGAAGTTGCCTCTCAAATCTTCTTTGTGTTACATACACAAAGAAGTCTATCAGCCTAACTTGCTGGTGATACTAAGTTCTCTGCTTTGCTCTTGGTAAAATTTTGTCAATGCAAACTGGAAGAGGTAAGAATGCCTTGAAGAAGAAGAAAAAAGTCATTTTCAAAATGGAGGAATGGGCTAATATGTTATAATTCTGAGAAACCAAACCAATAGTATATAAACAGGCAGACAGACAGACAGACACACAATACTTACTACAAAGAGATATTAAGAGAACATTTGTGTACAAATATTTAGTATTGTAATTACATTAGAATATAAATATAAAATATTTGGCATCTGAAATTGAATTGTATGTTTATGTAAACTGGCAAACCAAAATCTGTGGAGAAATGATTGCTTTTGAGTCTAAAGTTAGAGGCTGCTATGGGAAAGGAAGAGCCTGCACTGTAGCTCTAAAACTAATTATAAGACAGGAGGAATTCCCTCTTTTGTTCTGTCTTGGCCTTCAGTGATCCATGCTATCGCCTCATTCCATGGGAGGACACTCTGCTTCATGCAGTCTATGGCTTTAAATGTCAGTCGCCTCTAAGAACACTCCAGCAGAAACACCCAGGATGTTTGACCATGAAACTGAACTAAGCTGTCATGTAAAATGAACTATCTATCATAGCTGACTCATGAAAGGCACTGAAATATTTTGGAAAAAGTCACTAAGTAGACAAGAGACATGTAATCGAAGAAGCAGGAGCCAGACTTACAGAAAGAAAGGTTCCCAAATGAAACTTCATTAAAAACAGAATCTCGTGATATGATGATTAATACTGATTGTCAACAGCACCTAAAATTATTTAAGAGACAGGCCTGTGTCTGTGAGGAAGTTTCTATATTGGGTTAATTTAGGTGGGACAGTCCCAGCTAAGCCTAGGCAGCACCATGCCTTGGGCTGGGATTTTAGACAGAATGAAAAGGAAAAGCGAGCATTCATCCTTTTCAGCTTCTTGACTGAGGATACGCTGTGAGCATCTGCTCAACACTGTTGCCTTCTTGTCTTTCCTGCTTTGAAGAATGGTACCTTCAAACTGTGAACTAAAATAAATCCTCCTTAGGTGCTTTGGTCAGGTATTGTGTCATAGTAACAAGAAATGTAAATGTCTTTAAGCAAGAAGGCATAGATTTCAGTAGACCTTTGAGGATTTCTTCAGTGAAGGGACCAAAGCCATGTCAAAATTTTAGCCAAGTAATATGTTGATGTTAAAAGGCTAATGACAGAACTGTGAAATGGTGGCATTTTGAGAGCAGTTAACAATGGAAGTAAAAACCTACCTTAATGGCACAGAAAACTATTTAAAAAATGACACCACTATCAATGTATATGTGCCTAATGCTATACAAGGCATCTCAGATTCATACAAAATATGGCAGTAGATGTTGCTGTTACAAGTTTGCAGATGGAGGGGTCCAGTGGGGTTTCCCCACACCTCACTGCACAAGTTGCCCAACAATCACTCACCAGGGCAATTCTGGGGACCAAAGAAGGCTTTGAGAAGGAAGCGCTGCTTTAAGTAATAGCAGGGGTTGGGGGAAGGAAGAACAGCTCCACTGAGCAGAAGGAAAATTCCCGAGGACTTCTGAGTTCCCTAGTGATCATACTTGTCTCTGAAATATGCCACCCTGTGAACCATGGTGCATTCTCCAACTGCAAAAATGTTTACAGAAGATCACAGCCTTAAGTGATAGGAAGGGTTATACATTTCTGGAAGGCAAACATAGGTTGAGCTTTCCTAATGTGAAAATGGAAACATGGAACAGTTTGCATGCTAATGTGACATGGCAGACAACTTCACGCCTGACCACCTGTGAAGGTTGGCTGTGGACAAACTGGCACACTAGAAGTAATGCATAGATTGGCTTTAAGCATGCATATAAGGTACATATGATACATAAATGAAGTCCGTGCCTATAATTTTGCGGTCATATCATGCAACTACCTTATTATTACATGCTAATAGTAGAAAATCAGAAATGCAAAGCACTTGGATTAAAATGCAAAACTACTTGGACCCAAGTAGTTTGGGTGAGGAATATTTAGTCTCCATTCCTTTTGCAATGTGCATCTACCTTCAGAACACTTCCTGACACACTCCAGTGTTATGTAGGTATTGAGACTTTTTTTTCAGCTCTTCATTTTGATGACTCCAGGTTTTCTGTGAAAGTTGATGGTTGGCATTCTCAGCCCTTTTGCTCTTGCCGTCTTCCTTCTCCACGGAGGTAGACGTTGTAAGGAGCAGGTGCCCCTGCACATGGAGTCAGACAGAGGGGGATGTTTTCCTGATGATCTCAGGATAATCAAAGGGGCCATTATGATGGCAATTACACTCTTAGGTCGTTTGCTCTCCTGTGTCTTTGTTCCATCACTCAATTGTGGAACTGCTTAAAGTAGAACTTTCTTGTGCTTTTGTACTAAAAATATTAGGGGTAATGTATGTTTTCCTCTTAAGGAAACACCCACCTCTGGCATCCTGTGTGATGAATGTTTTATGGTCATTGTAAGTTCAATACAGAGGAAAAAGTCATTCGGCTATTATTATGCGTACCTCCCTCCTAACAGCAGCAAATGTCTGTGCTGGTCATTAGGTTTACTTTTAAATCAATTCTCTGTCCTTCCTGCTCTGATTTGCATTGTGGAGATCCCTCTGGTCAACCTCCATTACCTTTCTTGGTTCTCGCAGCCTCAGGGGTGCCTGGGACTTGCTGCTTTGGTACTAAGCAGTTTCCCCTCACCATGTGCTGTTTGGCTTTTCTGTTCTTCCTTTATGAAGATGTTCTAGTTGTAAATCCTCTCTATAAATTCCTTGACATGTCTCTATTTTCCTTTCTCAACCATGGCCAGTACAATGTTTAAATAAAACACAATACAGGTCACTGTTTAGTGCCAAGAAACAGAGCACACTTTAGCTTTCAAGTTATGAGTATTTTCCTGGAAGAACATTCTACGAGGAATCGCAGATTATATTCTGAGGAAGCAAGAACGCCACATCTTTCTAGGATCTGCAGTTAATGATAGATTTTTGCCTACATTTTAAATATGGAAAATGAACTAAATTGACTCAAATAAAAAAGGACATTATTCTCCTCTATGACAAGTGTGGGGAGCAGCAAATGTGGACCTTTCTTCAGTATCAAGGCTTAAGGTTGGCGTCTGTGGATTCTGCTTCTTTCCCTTGCAAGACGGATAATGAATTTGCTCCTCAGGCTCAAAGCAGAAAGATGGAAAAGATATAAGGAAAGGAGAGAGTGGAGTAGGGAAGGAAAGAAAGAAGAAAGAGAAGGAAGGAAGAAAGGAAGGGGGAGGGAGGAAGACGATGAAGAGAAAGTGACCGTCTGTTATTTTTGTCAGGGAGGTGAAGCCAGAATAACTGATTCTTTCTCTGTCCCCAAAACTGGCTCCCAAGGTAACCCATAGTTATAAGAGAAGCTGGGAAAATGGTAGACAGGAGTGTCGTGATGGATATGACACAGAAATAGGACAGATGTTTCTCTGTTTTTATGCTGTTCCAGGATTTTGTTATATGTGTAAACTCTAACTATATTTTCAAATTATCACAAACAACTCAACTTTTATTTTTAGTCTGATTTCTTTTCCCAGGCCCATGTGGGTATTAAGGAACTTGGCAGGCAGGTATCTTAACAACAGATATTTGCCATGTATCAGTGAACTTTGCCCTCCACAGGGTACAATTGGCCACAAGGAAGGGGTTCTTTTCTATAAGGAGGAGAGCTGTGGAGCTTGGGTGAGGGTTTTGAATGTCCCGTTTCCAAATAATCAGATCACCACAAGGAAGAAAGTCCTAAGCTGAGGCAGGTATCCAGAAGAGGCCAGCGTTGCTTGCCGTGGATGTCAATCATTTGGATACAAACATGTACTTTAAATTTTTGGCTCTTTAATCAGGGAGCATTCTGCTGCTTGCCTGATGCAAGATGTTTGTGAACTAACCAAGTATTAAACCAAAGCAACCAATAATTAAAATAAAAGTTAAAAATTGATTTCCATGTCCTTCCTCTTAGCCCTTTTAACTCTCCCGTGAGCAGCTGTGAACCCAGTGTGATAATGGTTGCCAGATGTCATTTCTTGGAAATGTGGATTGTCTGCTACTGGGGGAGGGGACAGGGTGCGTTATAAAATGTATTTCTTGTTCAAAGTCATAGTAAAGGGGGGAATGTTAAAAAAAACAAATTATTTAACAAAAAACAATGGAAGAAAAACTCAGTGCTGCCTACATTTCATGTCCATTATAAGCAATTAGAAATATCTGTGGTTAGAACATCAGATGTAGGGGCCTTTTGGCTTCTAACCATCCAACTGGCACACAAGTGCTTCTATGGGTTTCTTTCCACAGATCTCTGAGAAGACTGCCAGGTGTCAGGGTGTAAAACTATAGTATCCTATGGTTGCATCAGAAATTGAAGTTTTTGGAGAAAAACAGTACTTCCAGCAAACGATCCTTAGGTGGTCATTTCTCACTAAGTAAGCTTCCATTTTCTGGACTCTGTCTTGTATTCATTGCCACTTAAGAACCATAGGAATAAATCCTTGGGTTTAAAAGGATTTTTGGTTGAAAGGGTTTTTGGGAGCCTACCAGTCCTCATTTTTGTTCAACGGCATTTTAACTGGAATTTCTGCTTCTCTCCTGACCCAGGCATGACAAAGTGTTTTCTACTTGGCATCCTGGACACTCTTTTAAAATGTACATTCAATACTATTACTTCACACATAAAACTCATCAATGGCTTCCCACTGCCCTTAAACACAATTCAGACATTTTTGTGACATGAAATGGATCCCAACTTATTCACCAAATGTATCTTGCATTCTATACCTCTTACTCAATGGGTTCTTTTTCTTTCTGAATCCTGCCTGCTTTATCCCACCCTAACACCTCCACTCCTGCCACGTTATCCCTGTGAATTTCCACACGCATGCTATCTTCTCTTGGTGAGTTCCCTTTTATCACCGAGAAATCCATCTTCTCATGGGAACTGTTATGGTCGGCACCGTCTGGGGAACCCTAACTCGTCCTCTGGCAGCATCCTCTCTTGTTAGTCCTGCCTCATCTCATCACTAAAACAATAGAGTGCGGTATTAACTAGTATGCTATTTGTTTCCTATTTCTGGACTAGAGACGTGATACTAACACGAACTGGGCTGTCTCGGTCCCTGAGATTTACTGATACCAAGAATAGGAGCTAGTTTCCTAGGGCTGGTCATAGTTTCATGCAGAGGAGTTGTAGATGCTAAAGACACTTTGGAACCCTGTGGGTGCAGCACAGAGATGTGAAAAAACAGAAGAGTGAAGTTCTGTTTGGTGAGTGGGTGTTGATGTTGAGAACACTGACACCCTGTCTTTGTTAGGGTTTCTATTGTTATGAAGAGACATCATGACCACAGCAACTCTTATAAAGGAAAAACTTAATTGGGGTGGTTTATATATTCAGAGGTTTAGTCCATGATCATCACAGTGCAGCATGGTGCTGTGCAGGCAGATACGGTGCTGAAGAAGTAGCCCAGTGTCCTACATCTTGACTTCCAGGCAACAGAAAGTGGTCTAAGATACTCGACATGGCTTGAGCAAATATGAGATCTCAAAGCCTGCTCCCGGTGACACATTTCTTCCAACAAAGCCATACCTACTCCAACAAAGCTACACCTCCCAATAGCGCCACGTCCTTTGGGAGACATTTACTTTCAAACCACTACATACCCCTTAAGTGATAGTTCATCTAGACTGCTTTCTGACAGTGGTATTTGGGGACAAAGTCAAATGTTTTGCTATGCTTTGCCACTTAGTATCTTGAAGCCAAACTTGGTTGATAATTTTAACTAGTACTTTAAATATTCTATAATGTGATACTTGTCAATCATCTTAGAGAATTAAATAAAGAAAGAAGTCACTCCTCCACTATATATATATATATATATATATATATATATATATATATATATATATATATATATATATATCAGTGAGGGGCTTCTGTGTTTTCTCCCACTTTGGCAGGGCATGTGAACACCACTAAGAAGAAATGGTGATAATGTAGGTGAATCTAGGAGGGCTCACAGCCTCTAATGGATAAATCTGTGCTTCTATGCACACAATAGAGTTCTATTAGGTATTGGGCAGAAATGAATTAAGAGTGCATAGACCTGTGCACTCTTAAAAACACCACATTCCTTTTATTTCCCTTGCACTCATGGAAACAGCTCTGCTATTATGTGAGCCTTCAGAATGATGCCATCTAACTTCTGCATGTATGCCCCAGCAGCTGCCTCTGATTTCTGCTCTCAGACATTGTGAGGATATCTGTTAGAACGAGGAAGGATTAGGATTTCTCTTGCGTATTTTATCTTTAATGGCTCATATTTATCTCACCACGTGCCTCCCACTGCAATTATAATAAAGTTATTGACATCTTTGTTGTGGAGAAAACTTGTTTCCAATTAACTCTCACTATAGACGGTGTGTGTTCTTGCCAGCACCCACACTACATCGATCACCCTCAGAATGAAGGAACAGATTTGATGGTATCCTCAGGTAGAGGACAGCAGAGATGATGACATGCCTGTAGCATAGAGCAAGCCTTGCAAGCTTAACCCTCATTCATTACAGGTCAGGTACAATTCTTAGCAATTTATATGTTTTAATTCACCTCATTCTTATAGCAAGCTAGTGCATGGATATTGTAATTCTATTGTATATTAATAAAGGAAAATTAAACGGTGGCAGAGAGGCTAATGGGGTAGTGCGCCTCATGCTGGTAGGTTTAGAGCTGTGAGCCTGCTCTGGTGGACACAAGGCAGCCGGGATCGAGAGGTAGACGTGAAGCAAACTTTCCTGGTGCAAGGCATGTGGTCCTCACCTCCAGTCACATGGCCACACAGGACAGCACACTCACTGTGCCCAACTGTGACTTTAGGAGGGAATGCAGGGATTCCACCAAATTATGATTAAATGTCATTCTGCGACCTGAACAAAATACTGATTTCTCTTGTAAAAAAACAAAAAACAAAAAACTCAGCACTTTTGTACGTAAAGTTTTCCTAGCATGAAAAGCTAGTTTTATGTCAAATTTGAAATGCTAGATTTTAGGTAATCAATAAAATAGCCAATGCCAGATTTTTCCTCCATTCTCCTCTGCCCCTCAGAATGTTCCCTTTCTGTTTCCTCAAGTCACAAACATCTGTTTCTGACCATCAGCTAATTGGGCTCCACTGAGTGTTCTAATGAGGGCAGAGAGAGCAAGGGAACGATTTAATGCCCACGGAAAAGCATGTTTCTAATTGTATATCCGGTGAAGGTGGAAAGGTTAAAGTAATGAGCTGCTCGAGAGAATTCTGGCCCAGAGAGCAAGGGCTTTGTTGTTTCACATTTCATCTCTGTTATTGTCACCGAGACCCCACTCTCATTTCCACCATGGCATTGATTGCCAAGAGGCGCGGCTATTACATTCCATTATCATGCCAGTTCTGAAGGAGGTAAGTCTGTTGTTACCATGCAGTGACAGTGTGCAGGCGACTGTAATAGCCCTTCTCTCTCTGCTGCACCCCACAACATCTTGTATACAGCTGTGAAGGGCTGCATTAGCGTCAATTAATGATGGGTAGGTTTACTGAAGGAGGGGTGCAGTTCACTTGGAAAGGGGTAGTCCTCGAGTTTTCCAAGTGCCATTTCGAGAGAAGGAACTCTAACTGAAGGAAGTGTTCATGCAAAGAGAGTTTTAGTTTCAAGTTGCAGTGGGATGGACATCTCTGGATTGCTCCATTTCTCCTGCCTTCTCCAGAAGACATAGAGGCAGACCTCAAACCAAAGGACTGTGTTTGATGTCTGTACCTCAAGGGATTCATATTTAAGAGAGTGACTGAGGACTTTAGGGAGATGTGCTTTGCTTGAGTGGTGAGTTACTGACCAAGGACAGTAAAGATGAGCGGTCATTCTAGAAATGGAGGATTCCATTGCTGTGAGGACTTGAGTCTTAGAGGGGCAGACTGGGTGTGGCAGGGAATACCTTTCCTTTCAATGTTAATGGATAGCTTACATTTTAAAAGTGCCACAAAGTAAAAATGTTTAGACTTCTGTTTTCGAACTCAAAACTCAGGGCGTTACAAAGGGAAATTAGTTCATAATGTACGCTTATCCCTCTCCTCCCTGATCATGTTATACTAGTGTCTCAAAGTAACACACTGAAGACTGAGTGTCTCATTTAAATGATTGAGATTAAAGAATAACACTAATCCTGCCATGTGAATATATACTTGAAGCAAAGTCTCCAAAGAAATTCCCTTTAATTCAGCAAGCAGGACGCTGATGCAAATCAAGTATTTTTTGCCTTCCTCCCACAATGCTGTGTTCCCAGCCACCAGGAAAAAAAGCGGAAGTGTTCAGAAAATGCAACAGCATTGCTGCGTTTTTCTACAGTTGTTAAGCACAAACTTCTGGCTTAGCTAGTTACACGTAAGAACTGTATTTAGTGCACAAAAAGCATCTTTTTAAAATTTTGTGTTGATTCTTAGTTAATTCTCCTGGTATCTGCTGGGAAGCTTCATAGCCACACCCCCTCTGAGATGTAAGGTGCCTCCTTGTCAGATTTGCCTGTTTTT
The DNA here is from genome assembly GCF_903992535.2 of Arvicola amphibius. Lineage (NCBI taxonomy): Eukaryota > Metazoa > Chordata > Mammalia > Rodentia > Cricetidae > Arvicola > Arvicola amphibius. The sequence continues at coordinate 155,658,614 of NC_052049.1, read as the reverse complement.
GTGATCCTGTGAAATGCATGCTTGGAGTTGCTGACTGTCTGCACGTGTGTATCAACGGGAAACTTTGTGGGCTGGGTAGAACAGCAAGGAAGAACAGCGAGGAACATTGAAGAGTAACATCAAAAACGGAAACATCAAGAGACTGTTAGAGCATAGAAAGAATAAATGGGACGCGATAAAAAAAATGTAATAATTTATTGCGTTTACCCTCAGACCTTATTAGTCAGGTTTTCACCTGCTATCACGATCCTTCTGAATCCTGAGAGGTCTACAGGGGCTTAACCCAAAATAAACCTCGATACCTCTGCCTGATTTGATCACCTTTTAGTTAATTTTCCAACAATTTCACTTTCCTTTGGTTGCCTTACGCGTGTTTTTCAGCATCTTGACCTTCTTCAGACCTTGTTTCTGCCTCTGAGGCTCTAGCTTTCTCTTCCTCTTCTCAAATGATTCTCATTCACAGGTCTTAGCTTGTTTCTCTTACCTGTTTTGCTGGTTAGTTTTTGTCAACTTGACACAAACTAGAGTCACCTGGGAAGAGAGAGCCTCAATTGAGGAATTGTGTCCATTGGACTGACTTGTGAGCATCTCAATGGGGCATTGTTTTTGTTGTTGTTGTTTTGTTTGTTTGTTTTTGGTTTTGGTTTTTTGATTGATGATTGACGTGGGAAGGCTTTTAGGCAGAGACACCCCCTGGACAATTGGTCTGTATATGTATAAGAAAGCTAGTTTAACAAGAGCCCTAAAGCAAGTCAGTAGAAAGAAGTCCTCTGTGGTTCTGTTTCAGTTTCTGACTCCAGGTTCTTGCCTTGACTTCCTCAACAGCAGACTGTAATGGGAGCGTTTAAGCCAAATAAACGCTTTGCTCCCCAAATTGTTAGCGTTCATGGTGCTTTATCATAGCAATTAAACAAACAAACTAACCTAGAAAGAGAGCTCTCCAGTTGAGGGATTGCCTCCACAGACTGACATGAGGGTGGTTCTCAGCCCATTGTGGCTACCACCCATGGAGAAAACAAGATGAGCAAGCCAAGGAGAGAGGCCAGCCAGCAGTGTTCCTCCGTTGTCTCTGCTTCAGTCCCTGCCTCTGGTTTCCTGCTTGAGTATTTTCTCTGACTTTCCTCAGTGATGGACTGATGTGGAAGTGTCAGCCAAATAAATCTTTTTGTCTTACAACTTGCTTTTGGTCACGGTGTTTATCATAGCTTCAACAACCAAACTAGAACAGAAACTGGTACTAGGGCGCTGTAGGAATTCCTACAGCCAGTAGCCTTCAAGTTACCCGCCCACTTGGGCGTGGCCTCAAACTATTTATGCTGATATAAAGCGCGCCTCCGCGCTCTCTTTTCTGGCTGCGGGATTCGGTTTCTGGTCTCTGTTCCAGCAGAGGATTCTGCTTGGTGAGTCTACCCCTAAATAAATAACTGTCTATTTTTCTCACTTCTGAGCTAGTGTGGGATTTCTTTTAAGCGTCCTTCTTCACTAGGAAAGCAATGTAGTCTTGTGAGAAACATGAACATGTCTGGGGGAAGATTGTGGAATCATTTGGAACTCACACCAATGCTCATAGCTTCTTGAGCTTTTATGGGGGCTTAAAAGCTATGCATGTCAGACGAAGAGCAAACAATTGAACTTTAGTTTGTGAAGTTTCAGAGAGAAGCAAAGATTCTATCAGTGCTGAAAAGTTATAACTATCTACCCAAGAAAACCTATAATACCTGTAAGTCTGGATTATAAACCTACATCATAATTTAAATGAAAGTTTCCTGTCTGAGCTGACAATGCTCTCTCCAAGAGCCAAAGACCATCTAATAAAAACCCTAACACCGGGTACAAGAAGCCATCTTTTGAGTTATTGGTCACTTTGCCAAGAGACTCTCAAAACATTCCAGGTTATTACTGTTGCCCTTGGTTGTCCTTTGGAGGTGGAAAGTGTAAAACAAATGATCCTTTTATTGCTGAAGACACCACACACTTAGACACAGACCCAGAGTCCCCTGATCTGGATCTGATTTGAAAACCTCCTGCTTGAGGACTAGCTTTTACCAGAGGACTCCATACAAGCTTCCAAAGGAGGGAAGAAACCAACACTCCTACCCAAGTATAGCACCTCCAAAACACACTAAGGACCAGTATGGCACATTAACCTTAAGTGGCTAGTAATGGTACACATATATTGATGATAACCAACATCTCTCTACACTGGACTCGAGACCTGTAGGCTACCCAGGGATAGTGAAGTCTACCACTACCACCTTACTAAACCAGCATAATCTCTAACTACATTCTAAATATTTGTCCTTTACCCACAGATGTGTGAAGTCCTCATTCCTCCTCAAGGAAACTTCTCTTTGAAAAAGTTAGAAACCATTACAGAAAACCACAACAGTTGTGGAATGTTAGTTGAAAACATGCTACATTCATTTATGCTGTGGAATGTTTGTTTAATTGTGCAAAGATGTGTTTCATTTGTTTAACTCTGTGAAGCTGTGCTCCTTTGCCTGTCTGAAACACTTGATTGGTCTAATAAAGAGCTGAATGGTCAATGGCTAGGCAGGAGAGGAACAGGCAGGGCTGCCAGGCAGAGTGAATAAACAGGAGAAGAGAGAAGAGAGGGGGACGCTAGGGGTCAGCCACCCAGCAGCACCAGCAACAGAGAAAGAAAGGAAGGAAGGAAGGTATAAAGGTATATAGACTAGAGAAAGGTAAAAGCCCAGAGACAAAAGGTAGATGGGATAATTTAAGAAAAGCTGGCTGGAAATAAACCAAGCTAAGGCTGGGCATTCATAAGTAAGAATACGTACGTCTCTGTGTATTTATTTGGAAACTGGGTGGTGGCTCCTAAGGAGTAAAGAGTCAAAAAAATAACTATACACAACCAATCAAAATGAAGAGCTGTGGAGCCTGGTTAGTAATGTATACATCCATAATTCAACTCCTGTACCTAAGGCCTAGGGATCATCGCAGAAGAAGGAACAGAAAGACTGTAAGAGCCAGAGGATAAGGGAGCCGTCTTCTGCTGTGAGTTTGTGTCTTCTAGGAATGTCAGGAGCTACACCCATAATGTCTCACAAACATGAATGTGTAAACATGAGATGAGCAAGGGAAACAACAATAGACAGGCCAGAGTAAATGGGGCAAAGTCCACGAGGCCTCAACCTACACAAAGAACTGCAAGCAACTAAGGAATGCTGACAGTGTGAGATGTAGTCTTCCCCAGGGAAGAGCACTCCAGTAGATTTTTCAGCGCCAAATGGGTCAGTCCTGAAAATAAGCATACAAGTAACACTGTAAAGACTGAACAGGCTGCATTTGTGTACTTAATATATATATTATGTGTGTATAACAATAATCAATGAAAAAGAAGAGGTCATGAAAGGGAGTAAGGAGGTGTATATATGACTGTGTTTGAAAGGATGAAAGAGAAAGGGAAATGTTTATATTATAATCTCAAAAATAAAATAAATGATTTTTAAACAATCTGTGTTTTCTGATCAGTTGGTGCTGAAGTATTAGCTCTGATTAAAAAGAGACCAGCACCACAGAGGAAAGACTTGTGGGATGTATTTGCTAAGGGTCAGTGTGCAGAAGTTGTGATCCGATGGGGAACTTAAACTATCAACAGAACAGCAAACAATGTGTAATATTCTCCCATGTGGTACTGGCTCTGAAGGCATGGAGGACTCATACAAAGCATCTGGGACTTGTCTCAGTAGTAGAATGAAGCATAATCTCTCGGACACCGATATGATAATCGTGATAAACCAATATTGCTCTTAGCAGAAAGCAAGGCTGAATCGTGGCTGGATATACAGCTTGCAGCAAAGCCAGGCCTATGGCTAACACAGAACAAAGCTGGTTTTCTTTCTTGTCACCAGAAGGAAGTGTGATGGCTTCTGTCATAGGAAGCAAAATAAAAAAGATGGAGTTAGAACTCTTGAGAGGCCTCAACATTTCTCTGGAGCCCATATTTGTTTCTGTGGAATTTACTTATCTTCTGCTATAGTAAAGAATCCAGCAACAGGAAACTGGAAAATAGAGGAATGTAGTAGGAAGCCACTTGTTCATTTCCTGGCTGCCCAGACTCCCAAAGTAACTACACAGAAACTGCATTAATTAAATCACTGCTTGGCCCATTAGCTCTAGCTTCTTATTGGCTAAGTCTAACATCTTAATTTAACTGATTTCCATTATTTTGTGTAGGCTCGTGGCCTACTGGCAAGGTTCTGGCATGTCTGTCTCTGGTGGCATTTCCATGGCTTCTCTCTGACTCCACCTCCTTTCTCCCAGCATTCAGTTTAGTCTTTCCTGCCTAACTCTGCTCTTCCCTATCACAGGCTCAAGACAGTTTCTTTTTTAACCAATGGTATTCACAGCATACAGAGGGGAATCCCACATCAGAGAAATAATTGTATACAAAAAAAGAAAAGAGAAAGGGTGATAAGAAAGCTAATATGAAAGACATGTTGAAGGGGGCAATAGTGGGCTATCTGGTCACCCCAAAAAGTAATATCCATCCAGGCAGTGGTGGTGCATGCCTTTAATCCCAATACTTGAAAGGCAGAGGCAGGCAAATCTCTGTGAGTTTGAGACCAGTCTGATCTACAAAGTGAGTTCCAGGACGGGCTGGGCTCCTGGGCTGTTACACAGAGAACGCCTGTCTCAAAAAAAGAAGAGAGAAGAAGGAGGAAGAAGAAGGAAGAGAAGAAGAAAGAGAAGAAGGAAGAAAAAGGAAGAAGGAGGAGGAGGTGGAAGAAGAACAAGAAGAAGAAGAAAGAAGAAGAAGGAAGAGGAGGAAGAGGAAGAAGCAGAAGCAGAAGCAGCAGAAGCAGAAGAAGCAGAAGAAGCAGAAGCAGAGGCAGCGGCAGTGGCAGCAGCAGCGGCAGTGGAAGAAGAAGCAGAAGAAGAAGAAGAAGAAGGAGGAGAAGAAGAAGGAGGAGGAGGAGGAGAAGAAGAAGAAGAAGAAGAAGAAGAAGAAGAAGAAGAAGAAGAAGAAGAAGAAGAAGAAGAAGAAGAAGAAGAAGAAGAAGAAGCAGAAGCAGAGGAGGAGGGAGGGGGGAGGGGGAGGGGGAGGAGAAGTGGGAGGAGGAGGCGGAGGAGGAGAAGGAGAAGGAGAAGGAGGAGGAGAAACAGAAACAGAGAAGAAGAATAGCAGCATCAATAGTAGTAGTAGTAGTAATACCCAGAGATGATTTTCTGACTGAGGGACTATAAGATCCCTCTCCTTCCTGTCCTGTCCTCTCTTCCTCTCCCTACCTCTGTCTTCTCCCTCTCCCCTCCCCTCTCCTTTTTCTCTCCCCTCCCCTCCTCTCCTCTCCCCCTTCTCTCCCTGTCTCCTCTTCTCTCTTCTCCCCTCTATCTCTGTGTGTATGTACGTGTGTGTGATGTCTGTATACTTGTGTGCACTTGTATGTAAGTGCATACACAAATGTGTGCACATGCATGTGAAGGCTCGAGGTCAAACTTGGGTGTTATCATTTAGACACTGTCCATCTTGTTTTCTGAGTTTCTCACTGACTTGGAACTTAATTGACTGAGTTCTGCTGGATGGTTTGGGTGCTCCTGTGACACCCGTCTCTAACTCCCCAGTTCTGGAATTATAAGCACATGTCACCGGGTCCTGGTGAAACATATGTTCTGAGCTGTCTTCCTAATTCTGGACCTTCTTTTCCTGTAGCCTGACTCTGGTCACTTTTTGGAACTCTCACTGGGGCAATGCAAAGATAAATAGAAGATGAAGAAACCCAAACTATTTTCTTCAGTTGCTGGCTGATAACTCTGAAATCTGGTAATGGAGTAAGGGAAGTGAGCTTTCTTCACCACCAGTGAAGATTAAACCTTCTCTATCTAGTCAATCCAATATTGGAGATAATTATAAATTGGCTGCATGCCAATTCAAAGGGATGATATGTCATCATTTGAATAAATGGTCTACATCTGGACATTCTTATTCCATTAAGAAAATAAAATGTAGGACCTAGTTAAAGAATTGACTCTCTTTAAAAATTTTGAGTTTGTAAAATTTCAGTGGGTATTGGTAAAAAAGCAGAGAGAACAGTAAAGGAATTAGTTGCTGGGGCACAGAGGTTATTATTTAAAAGGTTATTATTTAAAATATTATTTATTATTTAAAATATACCATTTTACACAGACAGGAAGAAGTTTGGGCTGGTTCTGTTCTACCTATAAATGAAACATTAGTAGGACCTACCCAATGCAGGTTCTTTTACAAAAATCACAAAAGCATTTTCTTTACCTAGAATTTTGTGAATACAGCAAAACGTTTGAAAATGACAGAATATTTTCCCTTTGCAGCTTATCAAATGATTAAACATTACTGAAGAGAAAACACATTTAACAAATCCATGCTGCTATGCAGTGCTGCTTCTGGGATTGTTTCTAACTCTTCATCCCTTATCTAGGGTTGTCATGTGACCAGGTGTCTCAGAGAACGTGTGTGTCTGGCTTCTGTTCAACCCAGCCTCCTCTTTCATCTCCTCCAGTGTATTTTCTGGTCTTCAGTGTCCCATGTCACTCTGCATCCCATTCCAATGGTCACATCCTTATTGTAACATGAGCATCCCAATTGTGTCCATTCTCACTGTCACTTCTGTGACCAATCACAACTCATACTTTTAAAGTGTCACTGCCAGCTCTGTCTCTACAAAAATACAGCTGCTGTTTCAGATTTGCTCACACAGGGCAGATTCCCACAAGGCCAGGACAAAAGACCATCTCTCTTCACCATGGTTCTCAAGCCCTTGTCATGTTGTTTACTGTCTCTGGGATTGCAGGACTTTTATACAGAACCATAGCCTTTAAACAACACATGAAAACCAGGAGTATTTTCACTGAAATCTCCACCATCTGGCAAAGTCTGTCCCACTCTGTTGAAGTCATCAATTGCAGTGTTTCTTTTGGGCGTTGCTTCCAAATAGCTTTTGAAATCTGAACCACAGGGCTTGGTATTTAACCACTGGTGTCTCACATGTAGCTATAGGACCAGAGTACAGCTTGCCTAACTGCTGTAACATAGTGACATCTAGAAATTTTTTTGGTGAAGTATATCATAGATAAAACAGAAATTGTTTTGCTTCTTCCCATAGTATTTCCTACAGGAAATTCTTCCCCTTCCCCCACAAAAGTGTTTAGTATTACCATGCTGGTTTGTGTATGGGTTCAATGTGGCTACACTCCTACACGATCAACTATTCCCTGTGCACATTCTGAAGCCAACATCTGGCTATTTCTGGTTTCTTAGGTCCTTTTGCTATAACGAAGACAAGTTAGTGATTGTGATTCTGTACAGGTAATCATTTTCATTCTTGCTGTTTTCCCCTTTTTCTAATATTATACCATGTTTTCTTTCCAAGCAGATAAATGGAAAGACTATCACAGCGAGTACTGTATACCTGCAGGCTAGATTCCTTCATGAATATTGCCACACTTGCTTCATCATGTATGTATGTATGTATGTATGTATGTATGTATGTATGTGTATGTCCATCATTCTCTCTAAATGCTGCTCCATCTGTCTTTTCGGTGTTTCCAAAGGCACTGAGGCACCAATAGGCTTGCTTCTTCCTTAGTTCTTCTCTCTGACTCTTTAATGTGTCTTTGTCATTAACACTACCCATTTGGCAATGATAAATGCTTGGTTTACACAAAGTAGGAGTTGAAAAGAATATTAAGACTGAGGAATGTTTTAAAACTAGGCGATGTCCTCTAGGCCACTGTTCTTTTGCTCTCTTCCCAGCACTCTGAATCGGGATGTGTTAAAACTCACAACTCCAAGTTCCGTCTCTTGATTTCTTTTGCTTTTTTATTTTCCCATTGTCATAAAACATTCTATGAACTTTCTTTAGATCTGTCTTCCAGTTTATGAATATTTCCCTTTACTAGAGTTTAAATTGAATCTATATAACTCATTAGATGAATTTCTCATTTCATATGTATATTCAGTGCAATAGAATGTAACCTTTGAAGTACATTTATGCAATATACATTGCATATGGAATTCAAACATTTATACATACATGCACAGATATGTGTATACACACAGATACACACACACACACACACACACACACACACACACCTCTTTTAGGAAAAGACTTTCCAATTCCTTTTCAAATCTGCCTTGCCAATTTTGATAGAATGTTGGTGATCTTGTTATATTTCCTTCTTTTCTTTTTTTTGTTAAACATATTTAATATTTTGTACCCAATAGTTTATCTACAATCTTGCTTGCACACCTCTAGACTCTAGAGAATTTATTTCTTCCTGCTGACGCTTTCTCATAGTGACTTGCTTCCTTTAATGGCAAATACCCTCTGATTAGGTACACGTGTGTGACTGTCACATATCCTCTGAGTAAAGGTCACCCTCTGGAGCAGGTTTTCCTTTGCATCTGCTGGGTATCAGGACACTATCATCAGAGACCCTTTATGCTAGAATTTTACTTTAGAGATTTTGTTTGCTTGTTTTCCTTTTGCCAACATACATCTTTATGTTTGTCATCAGTGAGAGTAGCTTTAGGTTAGGAATATGGAGGCAGAAAGAGTTCATGTTGATATTCTTGTTACCTTGGAGGCAATTGATCCCCAGAATCCCAGTTTTTAATTGGCTGGGATTTTTGCTCAGAGTACCAAAGTTTGGGATGCATCTCCTGGGGAGGTACTGACTCCCAATTTTTATAAACCCTGATGATTTGTAAATTTTTATTATTTTTAGTATTTGAAGACTTACCTTATTTTCTTGGTCACTTCCCTATTATTGACATTATGATTTTTTAAATACAATTAATGTTTTTATTTGTGTTACACTTGGAGGAAATGTGAATGTTGTTGGAAAGACATATGTATAATATACTTTGACAACCAAAAGAAGTTAGTCAGCACCAAAATATGATTCTAGGTGAGAATCTCTGGATTTGGTTCTCCCGGTTGGATTGTTTCAGAGTATGGGAGGAACTGGTGTAGTTAAAGAAAGATTAGTGGGAAAATAATAGAAAAGATGGAAGAATTCTTATTACAAGCTATTTTCTATATGCCACAGCAATGTAAAAGTCTCTACTTCTTGCCTCTGGGTTTTTGCATGTATCACAAAATGAGTATTGCTAATATCTAGATTTGTAAAGCTTTAGTGAGATAAATATAAAATACTCTATGTGAGATTTTATGAACAGTACAAAGTAAGTGTAGGCTAAAGTTAACCTTGAGCTTCCTATTAAGACTAAAAAGGGAGTTGGAGAGATTGTTCTGTGGTTGAGAGCACTTACTCATTTTTCAGAGGACTAGGGCTTAATTTTAGCATTATATTGTGGCTCACAACTCTCCATGGCTCCAGATTCAGGTGATCCAATGCCCTCTTCTGACTTCTGGGGGCATCAGGAATATACATGGTATACATACATTTATACACATAATAAAATAAGTACATCTAAAATAAACTTAAAAATTTTAATTCTTTAATCAATGTATAATAAATGCATATATAATTGTGTTCATTGCAACTTTTCAGTCTGGGTATACAGAGTATAGAGACCAGGTTAAGATGACTGGTATAATCTTCTTAAATATTTACCACTTATTGGTTAAAACAAGACATTGATAATCTGCTTTAAATACTGGCTATTTTGAAATATACAGTTAATAGAAGTTTCTTCCAGCTATTCTACTACAGCATGTTATGCTATTGTTACCAGACTTGTTAACCTATCTCTTCAAAATCCTTTTCCTTTTTTTATTAAAAAAACTATCTTTTTTCATTTTACATACCAATCCCACTCCCTCCCCTCCTCTCATCCCCTCTACTTCCTCCCCTACCTTACCCCCATCCAATCCTCAGAGAGGGTAAGGCACAATACCTTGGGGAAGGTCCAAAGCCCTCCTCTCTACTATATATAGGCTGAGCAAGGTATCCATCCAAAGAGAATGGGTGCCTGTAGGAGGGAGGCTGCTTGTTTGTCCCAGCCACTCAGAACTGAAATAATCACACAGAAACCATATTAATTAAATCACTGCTTGACCCATTATCTCTAGCTTCTTATTGGCTGACTCTTACATATTAATTTAACCTGTTTCTATTAATCTGTGTATCACCACGTGGCTGTGGCTTACTGGCTAAAATTCCATCTGGCTCTGGCAGGGCTATATGGCTTCTCTCTGACTCTGCCCTTTTTTCTCCCAGCATTCAGTTTAGTTTTCCACGACTAGCTAAGTTCTGCCCTGCTATAGGTCCAAAGCAGTTTCTTTATTCATTAATGGTAATCACAGCATACAGAGGGGAATCTCACATCAGGTGCCACTGCCAGTGACCCCATAATCTCCCCCAGCCATACAATTGTCACCTACATTCAGAGGGTCTGGTTTGGTCCTATGCTGGTTCTTTCCCTGTCCAGCCAGAGTTGGTGAGCTCCCATTAGCTCAGGTAAACTGTTTCAGTGGGTATCCTCATCATGGTCTTGACCTCTTTGTTCATATTCTCACTTTTTCCACTCTTCAACTGGACTTTGGAAGTTCAACCCAGTGCTCTGCTGTGGGTCTCTGCCTCTGTCAGTTGCTGGATGGAGGTTCTATGGTGAGATTTAAGATTTTCATCAATCTGACTACAGGGCAAGGCCAGTTCGGGCACCCTCACCTCTATTGCTTAGGGTCTTAGCTGGGGTCATCCTTGTGGGTTCCTGGGAATTTCTCTAGTATTAGATTTCTTGCTAGCCCCATAATGGCACCTTCAATCAAAATATCTCTTTCCTTGCTCTCATCTCTGTTCTTCCTCCATCTCGACTCTCCTGTTCCCTCAACTTCTCCTTCCCCGTCCCTTTCTCCTGTCCTCTTCCTCTTTAGCCCTCCCTTCTCCCCCACCCCCAAATCCTTTTTTAATCTCTGGTAAGCATTATTCTTCCTATTCTCTACTTCTGTGGAACTTGATGTGGGATTCCCCTCTGTATGCTGTGAATATGTTTTATTACCATTGGTTAATAAAGAAGCTGCTTTGACCTATGGAAGGGCAGAAGAAAGCCAGGTGGGAAATTTAAACAGAGATATAGGGAGAAGGTAGGCGGAGTTGAGGAGATGCCATGTAGCTGCCAAAGGAGACAGATGCCAGTCAGAACCTTACCTGTAGTCCACAACCTCATGCCAATACATAAATAGAAATGGGTTAATTCAAGATGTAAGAGTTAGCTAGAAATATGCCTGAGTCATTGGCCAAACAGTGCTGTGATTAAATATAGTTTCTGTGTTATTATTTGCTTCTGAGCAGCTGGAACACAAACCAGCAGTCTCAGCCTACAAAATTAGAGCACACATGCCATTTGTCTTTCTGTGCCTGTGTCTGAGTTCACTTAATACACTGTCTTCCATTTCCATCCATGTTACCACAAATTACAGAATTTCATTCTTTTTGTGGCTAAGTAAAAATTTGCATACAATTGCACATTTTCTTTGCCCATGCACCAGCTGGTGGAGATTTACGTCAATTCCATGTCTTGAGTGTTGTAACAGGGCTGTGATAAACATGGGGCTTCAGATGTCTTTTTTAATATACTAATTTTAATTGATTTAGACACATGCTCAGAAGCAATAGTACTGAATTACATAGCCTAATAGGGCTTTAATGAGTGTTTTCTAGAATTTTCCTGTAGATATAGTTAATGCCATTGTGCATATAACAGGATCAAAATGAAGTATTAGACTCCATATAATGGAATGTCAAAAGGCAATTCAGGGGCAGGGGAATCACATTGGAGAAACCATTCTGATGGTATTATTTCAATAAGGATCCCAACAAATTGCCAAGAAAGTTCCAAGGGAGCTGTGAATAACCCAAAAATCTTCAACTGATAGATTTCATGTATCACCCTGATACTTTTTATTCTCAATAGTTGCTGCTTTCCAACTGTGGGAAGTTTGTAATGCTTCTTTGATCCATATAGTCAAGGATAGGATATCTGTATTTCCTGCCTACATTCATTTGCATTTTAAAATACAAATCGTTTCTTTACAGATTGGGTTTTAAATATGGAAGAGCAGGAGAGTGACCATGGATCATTTGGGTACATATGCTAGATGTCCCTAAATGTCACTGAGTTTGGTCCATTGTAGTGTTGAGACTTGTCTTACTTAGGATGGTCTGAGATTATTTTTGATATTTCCTGGGCAGGGTCATTCTGGCTGCAGGAATGTCTTCCAGTTATTTTAACTGAGAACTCAGTTCACTATTATGATTGGTAGAGCTATTGGCCATTAAAACTCATGAGTGAAAGCCTGTGTGAAGTAGGAAAACTTGAGGAACAACTGGGGTACTGCTGTCCTGTGAGTCACAGCAGAGGAAGATGCCAAGGGCTGCTGGCTGTCAAAACTCAGGGATTTTGGCTAAGGAGGGGAATGGTCTCTGACAGGTATGCTGAGAGACTTCAGGATCCTGGCCTGCTCCTCAAATGACTTAACCAAGGTTCTGGGAAGAACTGCCCTCAGCATGAGCACTTGCAAGATGCCGCTGAATATGTAAATGGATTTGTGGCAAAATTAAGGACAGTGGGGCAAAGGGATAAAATGAAATGGCATTTTAACCAATAGCTGAGCAAGAAGAGCAGATGCTTGAAAGAACATATGGGGAAAGGCAATTATGGCCTCACTGCTAATTCCTTTGCCTCTGAGTATACAAATATGAATGAATTAGTTAGCAATAGCCATTATATAATATTATGCACCCTTTCAAAGATTACATATCTAAATTACTAACATTAGGCTGACTAATGAGTGCATGTAGTTTCTGATTACACAAAGGACAAAGAGACTGCTTTTAATTATGTGTTTTTGTTATAAAAATAACAATAATTATTCTCTTATTTGACTATAACTGGCCACAAAAGATACTAATTATTATATGATTATTTTAACTTTCCTATCAAGAACATGTTTGTAATATTGATCAGTAGCCACATTTAGTAAACCCCAGCAAGTATTATGTGCTCTAATAGATATATTTTTGCTTCTAGAATGTATTACACACTAAATAAAGTTTAACTTATCATAAATAAATCTTTTCTAACCTCTAAATCAAGCATTAGATGCTTTTTGTGACAGACAATAATTGTGCATCTTTGTGGGATGCCCCATGCCTTTCTGATGCACTTTTACATAATATAATGTTCAACACCATATGGTGGTTGCCTATCATTTCAAACGTTTATCCTGCAATGAGATCATCTCAAATCTCTCTTCTAGCTATTTTGATTTACATAATTTAATACTGCTGACTGTACCTACCCTTTTGTATGAAAGAGCACCAGCATGCAATTCTATCTTGCCGAAATGTAACCTCGATAAAGAACAGAGAAAGAGCTGCTTGTGTTTTAGAACAGAGTTTACTCCACTGGGCAAGTGTTTGTACCCTGACATCATGAAATCATGAATCCTCTGAAATGTGTAAAGGTGAGAGAGAGAGAGAGAGAGAGAGAGAGAGAGAGAGAGAGAGAGAGAGAGAGAGAGAGAGAGAGAGAGAGAATGTGCTTTGTCAATGTCTTTTAACTTGGGCAAAGACACACAACTTTTCTCATATTCTCAAATGGGCTATGATTAAGGACCCCTACTTAGAATAAGGGAAGTTTCTCAAATGAGTCTTTTCTATAAATATAGCAGATTAGTCATATTTCTGAGTGTTTCCTAAAACATCAAATTGTTGAGGAGTCAAAATAGGCCATTCTATTAAAGTTTAAGTTTTCTATTTGAAAAAAAGTGCCTTAACAGTTTTTGAGGGCTCTTTAGTGGTTTATAAACATACAACCCGTGACTTGCTTTCATGAGACATCAATGACCTAGATATATGAGTCCATCTGACTTTATAGCTTAAGTCCCAGAATTTGTTTGGCTTTATTTTGTCGTTTTTCTGAGTTTTCACCTCCATGCCATTTAGGTGTCTAATTATGTCATGAAGTTATGAGGTAGTTATTACTTCAGGATAGCATTCAAACAACTTCTTTCCCTCCTTCCCTCCCTCCTTCCCTCCATCCCTCTCTTTCTCCTCCCCATTCCTCCTCTCTCCCCTTCCCTCCTTCCTCCCTTCTCACCCCTCCTCTTCCCTTTTTCCTACCTTCGTCTCGTCCTTCCAATTTCTTTCTTTCTTCCTTCTTTCTTTTCATCTCTCCTTTTGTTGTTCTTTTAAAACATTTTTAGTACATCAAAAACTAGTTATGCTTTGTAGAGAATGTCACGCAGTGTTTGAATTAATAGTAACAGTGACCATAATTAATAAGGCTTGAATATCCAATTTTTTCTTATTTATTACTTGTAATTTGTTTTTTAAAAATGGGAGAAAAATAAAAGTTCCTAGCCAATTAAGCAGGAAAAAAGAAATAACTGTCCTCATTAAACTAAAATTTGATCTGCTGTAGTTCTGACTTTCATTTTGAAGCATTAATAACTTGTCATTTATGGAAATACTTTGAATAGGGTAAGGCCTTGATTGACTGCACGGCTATAACTCAATCACCAGCCTTTCCTGACAACACATCCCTGGGGGTGTGGCTGAGGGCTTAGGAGTGGCAGCAAAGTCCCAAGCCTGAATTACAACTTTGTTATTCCATCCAAGCCAGGTTTTGTTATTTATAGTACATAGAAACAGAGTTTGAACTTTCCAAAAGAGGAAAACAATAAATCAAGCTAACAAGATGACCAGCTCTAATATTAAAATATAAAGCTCTACGATGTAGAGGGAGAAAGATTAATGAGGATGTGATGTGAGGTTATTAAAGGTGTGATGGACAGGAGAGGGGGTGGATTATGGGCAAATGAAATGAAGTATTTCACTAGAAGGCAGTCGAGGGCTATGGAAGTTATTAAATGACCAGTCAGCAGAGCCAGTCCCATTACCATAGTGACCTATTGCAAATGGTCCTCCTTTGAACACCCTTTCTTATGCAGCTCCTGTCTTGCTATGTGTTTCACAGTAACAATAGAATGCATACACTGTTGAGTTATCCCATCATCGCTGATGTTCCTTGCAGCATCTGCCACCTGGGATGGGTAGTCAGGTTGCTTGGTCTGAAACCAAGGAACTGAGATGGTATTGGGGAATGGTCACCAAATCCTAAATTTATCACTCAAAGGTTATAATATAGGTGTGAGGAATATGGTGCTCTGACGGACTGGCTTGAGGCAGTGCAGAAGATAAGATATGGACCAGTGACCATCAGAGGATGTTGGATGACTGGCTTCTGTCACTTGTAACAGAGTTAGCACTAAAACCAATTTCTCAGTGTGCAGCCTTTAACCTCTCCGTGTTGTTTCTGCCATCCATCTCTGTGCTCTCTCTTCCCCTCTCCCTCATTGTCCTTTCAATACTTTAAGTCTCATTTCCTGTCTAGCAGTTAATAAAAAAAAGGCCACCCTCATAACCCTCCCAGGCCACCCTCCTGTTCTTTAGATGTGTAAGCCTTCTCACCTTTATTTACTGTTCATCTGCTTGTTAGACCAAGGGGTTGACATGTTCGGAAGGCTGCACCAGACACTCCATAACAACTGAGGAATCACTAGTTAATATTCAGAATCCTGAGGCAAACGACGAATGGAAATAAAAAAGGTAAGTTTCTGAAAAAGCAACTTAATAGCTTCTATATTATTTCAGGGCATGTGAACCTCACTAGGGTGTGTGTAGCACCTGGATTCTTTCTGTTGCTTCAGTTGCTAGCCTGAAACATATGAGAAATGCATTGTTCTGCTAAATTCCACTTCAGAGATGGATTTAAGTAAAGACTCAAAGACTCTAGTATAGTACGGTTGGCTATGGAAAGCTATTACCGAGCCAGTGCCCTTGAAAGCTGGTCTTAACATGGAACAATGTAGCCTTCCAAAGGAATCTCAAGAAGACTTATTTATAGGTCATAGTTTCCTAATGTTGTCTAATAGTTAATGTGAGATGAAACACCTTTATAAACTCATGTCGCCACACACACAAAGTATTTTACATTTTTAGTTTCCTAGGAGGGAAAACTTGTCCTCCGTGGGCCATCTGCAACAATTTGCCAAGTGGCGGCCATAAAAATAACACAAACTTCATGGCTTAAACTACAAACTTATTTTAGCAAGGTCTTGGGGCCAACAGTTCAAGAGCAAAGTATTGCACACTTGGTTTGTCCTGATGTCACTCTCCGTGGTTTGTTGCTGGTTGTCAACTCACATGGTCTTTATATACACGAGTCTTCACCTCCTCCTCTTCTTCCTTTTATTTTACATTTTTTATTGATTTTTGTTGAGCTCTACATTTTTCTCTGTTCCCCTTCCTATCTCTCCCCTCCCCTCAAACCCTTAGAACACTAGTAAGAACGAATCGGGAACTACCTTAAGGGTCTCAGATTATTTAGAAGTTCTGTCTTTAAGTAGTCTCTGAGGTACTGGGAATTAGAACATTCACATCAAAGTTCAAGACAGTTCTGTCCATGACAGTATCATAGTTTCTGTATTTTGTACAGGAAGAAATTAGGACCCAGGGAGAAATTATCCACAGTTGCACACTTAATTATTGACACAAGTGCTATTAATATTTGAGCTCAGACTTCATAGAAGGTTAATATTTAAACAAAGACAAGTGGAAGTGTGGTAGAGGAGAATGTAAAGTAGCAGTAGTGGCCACTAAATTCATATTTGTTGAATGCAACTTCTGGTAATTAGAGATAAGGACTCATTATAGTTTTGTACCTTTTTATCTATGTGTAGAGATGATACATGGATAGAGAAATATAGCAGAAGAACCAAAGGAAAAAAATGGCCATGAACTCTGGATGAAGAGTGATCTTATATTATAAACAGTACATCCTTTATTTCTAAGAAGTTCTTCCTGTCTGTCTGTTAGTTTACACACACACACACACACATACACACACACATACACACACACACACACACAGAAAGAGAGAGAGAGAGAGAGAGAGAGAGAGAGAGAGAGAGAGAGAGAGAGAGAGAGAGAGAGAGAGAGAGAGAGAGAGAGAGAGAGAGAGTAGGGCTTTTCTGATGGCTGTGACAGGGAGCTGAGAGCTGAGAGCCACTAGCATGCAGTCGCAGGGAGAGCAGAGTGGGCAAAGGGGTCCCTGAGAATGACCTCCACTGCTGCATGGCTCCCCACTCTCCTGGATGCTGCTATTTGAGGAGCTTCATGGAGGCAGAAGCCAAGACTGTGGCATCTGATTCAAACACCAGAATATGGTGACTATTGTCAAATGAGTAAAAGGGAAATAAGAATAAATAATTCACTAAGTACTGAATAGTAGGGTCTAAAACTTCAACCTGATATGTTCCCATTTTAGGAGCCCTTGTCTGAACTCAAACAAATACAAAATCTAATGACGTTTTTGCAGTGGTAAACCTGGCTCTCCAGTTAGTATACTGTCCAGCTTGTGCCTCGCTCTCGTCCTACACTGACAATGACTAGTACGGATTGGGTTGTTAGATTTCTCACACAGTAATAAAAACATTTGCTAGATGAACTTAATAGGTGTGGGCCATTGTTCATCTTAATTTCCTTAAGTATGCTTTTCTTTAAGTAGGAATTGCACAACTTTTTAAAATATAGGTTCTAGTACATCATAACTGGGCACCTCGCAAACCTGTTTTAAATCTGGGAGCCTTCCCAGAGGCTTATGCTGCATGCCATTTACTTTCCTCTTTTGGTTCAACCTTTCTCTTTGACCGTTGGTGTTATGGTTTATATGTGAAAGTTTCTTACGGGCTCATGCTTCAGGGAGGGGGTTTCCAACTCATGGGATTTGAGGGAATGGTTTGGTTTTGAGTGTTCTACTTAATTCCCTGCTGGGTTTTCAATGCAATGACATTATTAGGAGGTGTGGAAAACAGAGGGTGAAGCCTGCTTAGAAGTACTCAGGGAATATTTTGGAAAAAAGGTACCTTGTTTCTGGCCTCTTCCTGTCACTCCTCTTCCTGGCTGCCACAAACTAAGCAGCCTCCCATGCCACATCCTTCCACGCCTACAATATTCGGTCTCATATCAAGCTCAGTTCCAACTGCAATTGGACTGGTACCTCTCAAACCATGAGCAAAAGTAAATCTTCCCTCCTCCTATGTTACTCTCCACTATTTGTCGTAGACAAAACCTGACTACAACGTTAGTTGCTTTCTCTCTCTGTATCATGTATTTAGATTTTGACCACTAAAAACCCAATCTTACCTCTAAGCTAGTGTTCAGAAATGCTTAAAGATGGGATATTTCCTTAGAAGAACTATGAACTACAAGGACATGAATTATGAAAATCAACTTGACAGAGGTGGTTGGTTATTATCATACCCTTCTCACTGAAAAGTTAAGACTTCTACAAGTTCTGTTGGTCACTTCCTGTCTTAATTTTGCCAGATAGCCTTTTTCTTTTCTCTTCCCTTCCCTGTTATTCTTTCTTTCTTGGTCATTAGGTCATTACCTAACTCTTCGAGCAACTCTCCATTTTGTAGTGAAATGGGCAGCTAAAGCTTGGCACAGTGTGTAACTGGATTACTGCAGAGGAGGAAATCTCAAAGCAGCTGAAGAGAGTTCAGGGCTTAAGTACACTTTTGTCTGAAGTCAGGAGGAAAAGATGGGTGTCCCACAATCACCTGCCACCCAACTCCAATGAAGATAGGGTATCACAGGAGTTTGCTCTTCCAACTTAGCCAGGAGAACACAAGCCCCAGGGTCAGAGATGAGGCCTTGACTCAAAGAAATAGAGTGACAGAGGAGGGTACCCAGTGCTGCCTTTTGTTTCTCAATACATTGTGCATCTCTCTTTCCCTCTCCCCACCCCCTCTCTTTCACACCCCCACAAATAATGAATAAATATATCTTTAAAAATGAAATTTCCAACAAGAACCACATCAATACATTATGAACAAGTCCAAACTGAAGGCTTCCCTGCCGAACTGTAATGATGCCATTTCCTCCTCTTCCAAAACCTTCATTCCTCGTCTCCCTTTAGGTGGCACCTGCTGTTGCAGAAGGTTAGAAGCTCCAGAGAGGAGCAGTCAGATGATTGCCTGTGCTACCAAATAGTGCCCAGCATGGACTACAGAAAATTATAGTGTACCCACACTGCCATTTGAAGAGGAACTAGAGAGAGGAGTTGTCTACATGTTTAATGACCAAAAACAGTGTTTTGATGTGTGATTAGAACTACCACAGACTATTTTCAAGCGAATCTGGCACTATTTATGCAGATCCCTGAAGGCGTATGTCACAAACAATCCCACACCAGTCTGGAATTATAATTAATAGAATGGTTATTTATTTATTTATTTAAAAGGGAAAAACTTACAGATCACCGTCCCAGCCAACAGCCCTCTGCGCAATCAGGAAGGGAGCCTAGTCACTGGAAGCAGAGCCGGAAGCCAGAGCGCGAGTGTAGGGAAGTGGCTGCATTTTTAAAGAGAGAGACCGCGCCCCAATGGGCTGGTATCTCAGCGGCTATTGGCTGAAGGAGCAGAAGGAGCTCCAGCTACAGATCTCTTTTGTCCGCTCAGCCTGGCTGAATATGAAGTTAAAGGGAATGCTGAATGGTGTATATGAGTAGTTGGGTAGGAATATTGGTTGTGCATATCAGTTTTGTTGAGAGTTCAAGCACAGTCTTTTTGATTCTCCCTTGTCTCTGAAAGTTGTCTAGAGCATGTCTGCTCATATTCCCTAAATTTCAATCTCTTAGGACCCAAATGGAACAAACTGCAATCCCACCTTGTAGATTGCTGACTCTCAGAGCACCTCCTATGAAAGGTAGAACAGTCAGTCAGTCTGGAGGGAAGAGACATAAAGAATTTGTTCTTGTTTTTACACCTACAGTTATTTCTGTTCTTTGAACTTCCTCATACCTTCCAGTTTTACACTAAGTAATCCCTTGTGTTGAGCTATAATCTCTGCTTCTTTGGCAGGGTTCTGAACTCCCCCACAGATACCAAATCCTCTAGCATCAAGTCTAAGTTACATGACATTTTTCTACTCTCAGAACACTAAGCCTGGTCCTTAGTAAATATGATTTAATTGGCTGATGAAAGAAAAGATAATGATTTGACAAGACAGTGATGGCATGGAGTAAAAACAGCATAGAAGGTCAGTGCTGAGTTTACATTATATGGATGGGGGCTGTTCACGTCCTGAGTTCATGTTATGTGGATGGGGGCTGTTCATGTCCTGAATTCATGTTATGTGGATGGGGGCTGTTCATGTCCTGAGTTCATGTTATGTGGATGGGGGCTGTTCATGTCCTGAATTCATGTTATGTGTACAGGGGCTGTTCATGTTCTGAGCTGATGTGATATGGATGGGAGCTGTTCATGTCCTGAGTTCATGTTATGTGTATGGGGGCTGTTTGTACCCTAAGTTCACATTATATGTATAGGGGCTGTTCACGTCCTGCGTGGATGGGGGCTGTTCAGGGTCTCATGAACTCAGGCTGTATCTTCTAGAATTTCTAAGTTTTCATATGAATGAATTTTATCTACTGGAAATTAAGATCTAATCATGGCCATTGTTGACTAACAGGCAATTAATAGATATGATCACAGACATGACAGAACTCATACAATGATAGTTCGAGAGCTCTTCAGAAATGAAAACATTTGATCCTTAGGGAGATTATGTAGCTCACACGAGTGTGCGTGATTTGTGAGTGGTTTGTTTATCTCGAAGACTTGAAGCTTCCAGTTATGCACTGTTCCTTGAATTATTTTTGATGTATTTGAGGTAAGATATAAAAGGGAAGAAGACTTATCTCTGAAAAACTTGGAAGGATTTATTAAGAAGTAAATATCTTTTCAAGATATTTATTCACAAAAGTATATTGTATATTCATTTTTTTTCATGGTTAAAAAGTAAAAAATAATTTGAAGAAAATTATACTTTAGAGAGAAAGCTGTCCTATTGGATAGCAAATGCTTCTGTTTCTTATATATATATTTATATTAATAATATATATATATACATATATATATATATATAATTACCAGATAGGAATCTGTGAAGAAGTGGTTTTACTTTGCATCTTCAAAGATGAATGATGCTAGGGGGTAAATGCTGTACATATTTTATATTCAACAATGTCTATGTACACATTCTACAGATAGAACTGAGACAAGGCAGTCATTCTCAACAATACGAATAATAAGTTAGTCCTTACACTGGGAAGAACTAGTTTAGTTGGAAAATTTACTCTGATAATTTTCTACAATTTTAGTTATTTAATGTACTATAAAATATGCTTTCATCTTTCAAAATTCAATATATACATATATATTGAATTTAAATCTGGAGCATTATTAGAACTTATTTATTCCTATATAATATGTTTAGGTGGCCCAGGGAAAGACATGTTTCCTTATTGTCTTGGGAGACCAAATTTATACCTAACTGGTATATTCAGTGGAGAAACTTAAGAGTATATATGAAAGAGATTAAATTTTCAGTGAAAATCTGATTAAACAGACTTCAAGTGCTATTTATTCTGGTTATTCTGCTTTTTAAAATAATTATTGATATATAGATTACAGAAAATATCCAGACTATATAAGGAACTACAAAGGAAATATAGACAACTAAACAATGCAATTAATAAATAGGTCAATGAACAAAAAGTTCTCAAAAGATAAAGTATAAACAGGTAAGTGACAATTGAAAAATGTCCAACTTCCTTAGCCATTGTGGAAATGGGATTTAGTATATACTCAGACTCTATGTCATCTCAGTCAAAATGGCTACTTTTAACAAAACAAGAAACAACAAACGCTGGCAGTTTGTCCACTGTTGGTGGGAATGTAAACTGGTCCAGCCATTATGAAAATTATCATGGAAGTTCCTCAGACATCTAAGACTAGAGCTACCATATAGTCCAGCTATACCACTCTCAGGCAAACACCCAAATGACTCAGTACCAACAAACACAGAGATACTTGCACATCCATGTTACTACAGCACTAACAACAAAAATATAATTATGGCTCCAGGTTAGGTGTTCATTAATATATGAATGGGCAAAGAAAACTAGGGAGCACATACCGAATGGTGTTATACTCAGTCATGAAGAAGAACAAAATTATGTCATTTGTTGGAGAAATGGATTCAGCTAGAGACAATCGTAGTAAATTAAATAACCCAGACTCAGAAACATAAGTATCACATATTTTCTCTGATTTATGGATCCAGCATTGTATAAAAAATACACACACACACACACACACACACACACACACACACACACGCACACACACACGCATACACACAATTTGGAAGCGCAAAAGAGAGACTGGAAGAAGGCAGGGGAGGGAAGAAGATGACCAGAAGTGGGGAATGTGGAGTAAAAGGAGGTGTGAAGGGGTGGATGTGGCCAAAGTACATTGTATATTTAGAAGGAATTGTTTCTACAGGACCCATCACTGTAAACAATGAATACATGCCAATTTAAAAGAAAAAAAATCATTGTAATGAAGTAAGAACATCATGGGCTCATGAATCAAACCTACCTGGAATCTAATCCCGGATGAGTGTTTGTGTAAGCCATGAAACTGTTCTTTTTCTCGGTGTGATAATTCCCTAAATTTCAATGTATAAACGTATGCGAAACACCTGGCTCTAGGTGAACTCATACTTTGATTTTCTTTACTCTTTCGATCAGGTTTCTCTTTCCATTCGAAACTGGAATTGTGATGAATTATCAAGGCACTAGGGCTAGGAGTTTAGGACTGATTTCTATTACTTAGTAAATTCGTTACTCCTACTAATCTGAACCCATGGATACCCCTGTGAAATCCTGCCAGGGAACATTTGCAAGATGGCAATAGTACAGCATGGGCAGCTCAAGGAGCTGGAAATGAGCCAGTGGCCATAAATTGCAAAGCCGTTTACAATCCAAACATGATGGAAACTATATGCCATTTGGGTGGGGGTGATTGGAAAAGCACATGGTTTGGAGTTATTTTTGATGGATTAAGTATTTCCCCTGTATCATCCTGTTAGAAGATTAAAACTTGATTATAACACACCAAAATATTTTTCGATGTGGAAATATTCAAGCATAAATCAAACACTCCAGGCTTATGAACAAATAATCAAGAGAACAAGTGATGTGCTATTCTTCAAGGGCTGATGTTGAGACAAAGGAACATTACAATAGTTTATTGTTCATAAGCTAATATATTCTTGCAGAGTTGGTTTGGAATGTAGGCACTACCCAGAACTGATTGGTGCTTGGCTACACACCAGAATAATGCCCATAATGAAAAAAAAGTTATGAAAATGTGAACTTTTTTCCTCTTAGTACCTTACGTCTCCTTCATTTTAAATCAGTCAGAGGTGATTTCGCAGTCCTGTGCTGGAAGCTATTCCTGGATGCTGTCCATTAGAGAAAGTCACACCACTATTCAGAGCACTGGGGGTTAACTTTCCAGGCACAGACTGTTAAACCTGGACTATTTAAGATTTAAATGATGATATAATGCCTCCACAGGTGACAAAAGTTGCTATGGCAGGGTGACAGCAATTGTAGGCAGCCCCTGGAAGACTTTTGGTTATGGTTGTCACCTTAGCTTTTATCCCCAAGCAGTTCTTTCTTCCGTTTTCCTCAACAGATGCCCCTTAATTTTCTCTGTTTTCTTGATTTTTGACCACAGCAGGTTCAGAAGGATCTGTTGTGTGATAAATCTTTCCCTGGGGAGATACAACCACGCATCTTCTCACCTCAGATAGAGACCATGACAGAGCAAAGTACACATACTGCCAAAGTCCAACTTGGTGGACAAGTGAGTTTTATTGGGGTTATATACATGCATAGGGGTAAAGGGTTACTAACAGGAGCAGGGATGGCTCAAAAGACAACGGTGTCACCAAAGCCCAACCTAGCTCTCAAAGCTGGGAACTGGGAACACACTGGATAACCAGCAGACAGCTCAATTGGTTGCAATGTGCTCTTTCTAAGTGACTCAGTTGATCTAAATAGATAGCTTGGTCTGCTCTGAGAGTCGTCTTCGCAGCTTAGC
This sequence comes from Arvicola amphibius, assembly GCF_903992535.2. NCBI lineage: Eukaryota > Metazoa > Chordata > Mammalia > Rodentia > Cricetidae > Arvicola > Arvicola amphibius. The sequence continues at coordinate 155,634,615 of NC_052049.1, read as the reverse complement.
TTGTCTGAGAGTCTTTGTGGCCTGATTGAGATGCAAGACTATAAGCAGCTCACTGAATGACCTTCTTCTTACTCTTCAGCTCACAGCTCAAGCACTTCCTGCCTTTCCAAGACGCTTCACAGTAACCCATCCTCTTCTTTACAGAATCTCAGCCCATTATCATATTCATAACTCACTGCAGCTATCATAAAACTTCTCCCTTTGCCTTCAACTCCAATAGTAAATAACTTTGATTTTGTGGTTCCCAGATCCTTAACAAGTCTGCAGTAGTAGTTGAAATGGTTTATAGGCAGCATGGAAGCAAATGACTCTATGTTCCTACAAAGTTTTGCTTCTCTATTATAATTAATAGACAAATTTTCTATTGTTTTGAGTTGTTCATTTCTCTGTTCCCGACATGAATCTGGGCCCGACATGCAGTAGTTCATAGATGCTACACAGGTAGCTGTGCAGATAAATAAATGAAATACCATCTAGTTGAGAGCTAAGTACTTAATGTTATCAACAAGAACCTGGCTAACTGAATCATGATGAAAGAAACACATCAAATCTGCACACAGAAGACCCATTCACGCAGGTGTCAGGAAACGCTGAGGCAACATTTTAACTGTTACTAGATCAGTGTGACCAGAGAGACATCTCCATCCTGTAGTCAGTCTGTCAAGAACTGAAATGAACTTGCAGTCTTGACGGGATCAGTCCTATACAATCCATGTCTCTAAAGAAGTGATGTTGAAGCAAGGAGGAAGTCTAATAAACTGGAACTGATTTCCATGGAAACAGTCTTAGTTGGGTTTTCTCCAGTGAGCTCTCAGGTCTGCGTGTGCAACCATTAGCCTTTGTGGAGTTTAAGACTGGAAGCTTCTAAGCTTCTGATTTACTGATGCTACAAGGGTTGGTCGGGCCTTGTTAAGGTACTGCAGGGGTGACTGACTCCACATGGTAGAGGATTTATAGACTTTTAAAATCCTCTGAGGAGGAGGAGGCTATCTGGAAAATTCACCTGAGTACCTCATTTCCTGAAAAAGCTGGAAAAACTAGTGAGCTCCCAAGGAAAGGCAGTTACTATATATTGGCTTTTAAGACATATTTTTAAAAAGTACTTTTCAATGTTATAGACATTTTATTGGGTTAAGCAACTGAGCAATTGTGCAGAGCAACATTTTGGTATTAATTTTGATTTGATAGGAGAAGGAAAAGCCATGATCACACAGTACATTTAGAAATATTTTTTCCTCCTATAAAATAAAACAGGGGGGGCATAGAGCACAAGATTTGGAAAAGGAAACAAATGACCTGTATTTAACTGAATTGCATTGATTTCCATTTTACTGGATTCTTTCCTTTATTTTATTCCATTTTAGTTTTCTGGGTCCAACTTCTTTCACAGGTGGCGTGGGAGGTCCTTCTACCTATGTGTTGCTTTTATTGGTTAATGAATAAAGAAAACTGTGTTGGCCTATAGCAAGGCAGAACGTAGCTAGGCAGGGAAAACTAAACGGAATGCTGGGAGAGAGAAGGCAGAGTCAATAGAAGCCATGTATCCCCACTGGAGTCAAACATGGTGGAACTTCACCTGGTAAGCCACAACCACATGGAGATACACAGAAATGTATCATTTCTATCATTACTAGAAATGGGTTAAATTAAAATTAAGAGTTAGCCAATAAGAAGTTAGAGGTAATGAGCAAAGCAGTGATTTAATTAATACAGTTTCTGTGTGGTTATTTCAGTTCTGAGCAGCTGGGCTGAACAAGAAGCCTCCTAAAATACACAGGATTTCATAGAATGAAAAAATGGAAAAAGTTGACTTTGTACAATTTCTGAAAACTGTATGACAAACCTAGACCATACATTGTTTTCCTTTATTATTTCTAGGTTAAATATGAAAGTGTCCAAGATTATATATAATGAACAAACACATAGAAAATTAACAGTCAAATCGTGCTCAAATGCATATTTGAGGAATGTTTTCTTCATGCCTCCAGAATCATGCTACAGATTGGTAGTATAATTATGATTAAGCCTGTATCCATTTTTTAAGACTCCACACACTGATTGAGAAACATTCCAGATATCTATTGATGAATATCTAACTACCCCATTTGTTGTGACATAAAATAATAATCTATTTTGCTCTTAGATTCTGTAAGTAGGAATGCAGACATGGTTTCTTGGGAGTGGCTTATCTATTGATAATACCTAGTGTTTTCCTCCTCTCATATCTGGTTTCTGGATTAAAATAATCAGTGGGGCTTGGTTGTAGGTATTGGCTGGGGAATATACTCATAGTCTGTCCAAGAATCTTAGTTTCTTCTATCATGTTGCTGAACTCCAAAAAGAGTATGGGGGAGATATGATAAACTCAAGACACCAAGGTAGAAGCCAAAAGATCTCTTGAACTAATAATGAAAGTCATGCATCTTTAGCTGTACATAACATTGTTACAGACAAGTCCATAGGAACATTCCAGATTCAAATGAAGATAAATTGAGATAAATCCAGTTTTTGAAAATGTGGACGAAAGTCCACACAACAGAAGAGCACCCTTAAGGGAGATGTTACTGCTGTTATCTGCAGAAAATCCAGCCTCATGGGCAATGCAAATGTAATGCTTAGTTACCTGTTGCTGAGAAATAGCTCACCCTATAACTTAGTGTCATGAAACAATGATTGTCAGTATATGTAGATGGTTCAGTACCTCATGATATTAAATAATATTGTTCATATATCTTCACATCCTAGTTTCCATCAGAAACTAAGATGTCCAAGTTTTTTTTCACTCCATGCTTGGTGCCTCAGTTGAAATATCTAGAATGTTAAGACTCTTTGGTTATTCTTCTAAAGATCCAGAATGGGAAGAATATTCATCAAAATGACATCCATTAAAGTCACAAAGTTGGTCAAAAAATGAGGAATGGTTAAGTATATAAAAGGAATGACATGTGTTTGCAGGAATGGAGTGTTAATGGTGGTCATCATCATGTACTATGTATGACATTAGGGGTTTCATAAAAGGACTCTAGGAACCTAGATGAGGGCTTACAATATGGAGTCAGGCTGTCCCTGACTCTGTAAGGTACAGGACCAGATTGGAGCATGGTGGCAGAGGAATATATAAAGAAAGATAATGAAACTGAACTGAGTTTTAGAGGGAGCACATGCATGGAAGGCATTGTTAGCAGAAAACATTGTACAAGAAAGGAAAGAAATGCTAGAAATGGAATATACATTATATTATAATATTTATTAATATTAGTAATAATTTGAAGTACGTAAGTATTTATCTGGGCATGGGGTTGTGGGAGAGTTGGAGTAAAGGGCAGCATTAGGAGATGAGCTAAATTCAGGAAGTTTATTGTAACAGAATTCAAGGATTTCTGGAACCTGGTGAGTTGTTTGAACTTCATTATGTTGTCAAGAAATGAGAAGTTGTATCAAACCTTTCAGGATAAAGTAAGGGAGAGTGGTTGTGCTGAAGTTCTGACAGCTTGCATGAGATGCTGTAAAGGTTAATCAAGAGACAGATGAACTCTAGTTAGTTATACAAAAGGCAAAATCATTTTTGCAGAGTTACTATTGGAGAAAACTACTGGTTCGTTCCTGGACACCCAGACCCAAAATAATCACACAGAAACAACATTGTTTGGCCAATAATTTAGGTACATTTTTAGGTAGCTCTTACATTTTAAATGAACCCACTTTTATTATTTTATATTTTATATAAAATATATTTTGTATTTTATATTATCATGGTTTACTGGTAAGGTTTCTGGGCATCTGTCTCCTTGAGTCACTACATGGCATTTTTTTGACTACACCGACTCTCTCCTCTATTTCTCCACCTTGCCCTATTTTGCACTGCTATAGGCTCAAAGCAGATTCTTTATTAACCAGTGGTATTCACAGCATACAGAGGGGAATCCCACATCACCTTCCCTTTTCTGCCTAAATAGAAAGGAAGGTTTTAACTTTAACATAGTAAAATTAAATATAGCAGGTATCAAGTAAGAATTACAGTTACAATATTTATATCTATTTTATCATAACTAAGGAAAACTGTAATTATAGCTAGCTATTATTTAACTCTATCAAAGGCTCCAGAAGAATATAATATTACCTAAATAAATAGGAAGTGCATCGTAAGAACTCCAAAAGCTCTCACTGCCTGGAAAGTCACTCAAAGTTTTTCTGTAACATGATCTTTGGGGCACCCATATTTAGCCTACAGGCCCATAGTTTCCAGCAGACTTTTTTATGAAGCAGGAAATTTCAAAGACAGTTTCACCTATATTGCCAGTTTGTCAGTCACTTTCTTTTGTGTCCTGAAGAGTGTCTGGCAGTTTTTTTTTTTTTTGAAGCAGGAACCCCAAAGGACTGTCTCACCGTTAGGCAAGGACTGTTGAACCTTACCAAGACAAGGTAAGATGGTTTTGAAAATTTTTCCTGCCTCTGAAAATTGTCTGTCAGTTACTCTAGGCCTTAGCCAAAGTTGCTTGCTCTGATGTTGCAAATGGGATTTCAGGTGATTGCCCAGGTAGCCAGATGTCTCTGTCGTCTACTGCATATTTTAAAAATTATTTGATTGTACTTGCTGCCTACTCAAGTAATATAATCTCCCTTCTCAGGTCTTCAATGGGGTTAAAGACTAGACAGTCATAGTTACTTTCCTCCCATGACTTAGCCAAGCTATTTCTAATACAAAACTTATACTCCTTGGGATAAAATAATTATTGGAACCTTTATCATATGTTTCTTGTTATTCTAGTTTTTATACTTTATATCTGTTCTTAGTGTATATAGTTTTGTATTGAGTTTTTAATTCTCTTATTTAGACAAAAGGGAGAGGTGCTGGGGAACCTCCTTCAGCCAATGGCCTTTGAGAAGTTGAACCAAGTTGGGCGTGGCCTTGGGTACCAAAAAGGCTTGTGCTAGTGGCTAGCTCTCTCTCTCTCTCTCTCTCTCTCTCTCTCTCTCTCTCTCTCTCTCTCTCTCTCTTCTCACCTGGCTTTTGGATTTGGTTCCTGTTCCCCATTTGTGCAGAGGACTGTGGTCTGTGAGTTCCCCCTAAATAAATAACCCTTTATTATATTCAATTCTAAACTAATGTGGGATTTCTTTATTCACAGTAACCTACAAGTTACCAGACCAATAGGAGCATTTTCACATGTTATCGTAGAGTCATTGAGAGTATTAGCTGTCCAAATCCTCTTCCATATTATTATTCTACCATTCTGTTTTATATCACCATGGCTGCTATATTTGTTCTAAATTAATATTTCTATCTTTTCTCAGCTCCTAAAGTAGCTCCTGGAGTCTGTTACATTTATCAGGGCTTTTTCTATAGAATGAAAAGTCCAGAGGAGCATAAAATCAGCATGGCAAACTTAGAACAGTAACTCTGCATACACTGACACCAAGAAAAGAGATTGGGACCAAGTGGAGAGTAAAGGAGTTTCATTATGAGGCAGGTGAAGGTGTTTCTATTTTAGAGAAACAGTAGAAAACACTATCCATTTGTTCAACGAGTGCTTATCCATGCTTACCACATGCAGGACACTGTTATAAAGGTAGACAATAGCATTGAGTGAAATGGCATTTTTCTTTTTATGGACCTTCTTTATAGTATGCTACTGTGGCAGGCATGGGTTTGTTGACTCAAAGAAGCTTTGAAGGAGGATACAGAGTCTGCTTGGATCCAAACTGTCCTCTCATATGTGCAGTGCATGTGCAAGGTGTGGTTCCCAACACCAAAGACTGGGATGTCCTTGTCAGTTATTAACTTTGGACAATTGCTCACTGCTAATGAGGAAGTTGTCGGAAGGGCCTGAGTCAGAGTGAGAGCAGGTAGCCTCTTGGGCAAGAGGGGCATGATCACTAGTTTGTACTCAAAGAGTTTTGTACTTGTTTCTACCCAAATTCTGACCTCCGAAGAATGCATTCATTCCCATTGTACACTCATTTCCATCCCGTTGGGTTTATTTTTAACACCCAATAGTCATGCCCTTTCCCATTAAAGTTGTTATCAGACCACTACTTGGACTGAGGACATTTTAACTGTGAGGGAATGTGTTTCAAATTGCTTTCTCTTGTAATAACATCAGCAACATGAAGCAGCTGCCAAGGAGCCAAGTGCTACAGGAATTAAGACAATGCTCATTCTGAGCTGATTTAGACAGATGCTTCGAGGATGCTGCATTTCACTGCCCGCTCTTAGAGTTGCATTAGGAAATCCTGGGTGGGCTTGAATTTCATCTACTTGTTCTGTGTTCTTTGTTGAGTTTTCAGCTTTAAAGTGGATTTTATTTTAGTGTGTATGCTAATATACACATGGTAGATATGGGAACACTCTTTTAGCGAAAGCACCTTTCTCTACAACCATGTAAGATGACTCATAATTCATTATAAATTCTCTTACACTCAAAGTTTTTATCTTCCTCTTTTCGTTTCTTTCATTTCCATCTTTTGGTCTCTGTCTATATTATCTCTGTCTGCCCCTCCAATGTGTGTGTGTGTGTGTGTGTGTGTGTGTGTGTGTGTCTAGGTGTGTTTGCATATGTGTGTTCAGTTGCATGTATGATTAACAGAGGTCAAGGTTGGGTCCACTTTGGTTTTTCAGACAATGTCTCACGTTAAATCTGGAGCTCACCAATTTGGCTAAACTAGCTGGCCCATAATCCCCAGGGATCGTCCTGTCTCTGTCTCCCCAGTGCTGGGATTACAGGCATGAGCCAGTGTGCCTGGCTTTTCTGTGGGTGCTGGGGATCAAATTCAAGTCTTTATGCTTGCATAGCAAACACTTTACTAACTAAAACCACTCACCAAATCCAGTTATTTGCATTTCTTTTGGTCTCATTTATTTTAAGATTTTATTTTTATTACTAATTGTGTGCATAGCTGGGAGTGGGGCTTGTATATATAAGTGCAATGCTTGAGGAGGCCAGAAAATAGTGTCACATCCCCTGTAGCTGGAGTTACAGTCTGTGAGCAACCTTGTGTAGGTGCTGGGAACTGAACTTGAGTCCTCTGCATGTGTTCTTAATCACTAATTGGGTATATTTTTGCATAATCACTTCTATGATTCTCAATGACTTGGAAGATAAAATATTGTTTATAGTTAACCCAAGAATTAAACACCTTTGTCTTCACATTTCTGTGTGAATTGTGTGTTTGTGCAAAGTTCTTCTCCTAGGCAATGGTTGGCAGGTAGGAAAAATTAACAAACAGCAGATTCATGATCTCATTTTTCACTCAGTAGTTTGCAATTTTAATTTAGGTGTAAGAATTAGCTGTTTTAGCCTATGATGATTTTATGAATGACAACTGTTAAGAATATCTAATCTGTATCCTCAGCTGTATAATAGTATCTAATTATAAACACTATGGAGGTTGTAGTGGGTTCATTCTATCATGATGAAGAGTAGTTTTGAAGTGCTTAATATTTTCTGGAAACAAGAACATCTTGGAATCAGAAGTGACTGCAGTATATTATTTATTTATTTATTTATTGGCACTTGCATTACATTTTGTTTCACTGATAATTTTGCTGAAAAATACATTAAGTGAAAAATTATATGCATGTCTATCTAAAAATGAGAAATTGACAATTATCATTTATTTAAGATTGCCAATGAATTTTTAAAGCAACCATCTAAGTAACCATGTGGTCACAATCGTGTAAATCCAAGGCTGGCAAACCGTTACAGGTCCTATATTTTCCTGTGTATTCATCTTATGATTATTGATTTAGCACCTGATATTCACAGGCCCTTGGAGGGAATGTATCTGTTAACAGACCAATGAGGAAGGACACTAAAAAGAAATACCACCATAGCTCAAATTTAGTATAACAAAAGGTTATTTATTTAAGGGTAGAGTCACAGTTCACAATCCTCTTCTGGAACAGGGAATAACAACTGAATCCTGCAGCCAGAAAAGAGAGGCTGGATGCATGCTTTACCTGGGCATGTATAGTATAAAAGGTCACACCCAAGTGGGCAGATAACTTAAAGGCTACTGATGGTAGCAAGTCCTACAACACTTCCCCCTTTTGTTTAAATAAGAAAGTTCTAAGCCTAATACAAAGTTATATACAATAAGAACAAATATCAAGTATAAAAATTAGAATTACAACCAGCATAAACAATATCAAGCAAGACACATGTAATAAATATTTCAATAATTATCCTATTCTAATGAGTTTAAGTAATGTATAATAAATAACTTGGCCAAGTCATGAGAGGAAAGTAACTACAACTATCTAGTTTTCAACCCCAACAAAGACACGAGAAGGGAAATAATATTACTTGAGTAAGCAGGAAGTGCAATCATGCAACTTCCAAAATGTGCAACAAATGACAGAGACAACTGAATACCTGGGCAATCACCCAAAGTCTCAGTTGCAGTGATGGAGCAACCAACTTTGGCTAAGGCCTAGAGTAACTGACAGACCATTTTCAGAGGCAGGAAATTTTCAAAGCCATCTTGCCCTGTCTTGGCAAGATTTGGCAGTCTTTTTTCTTGTGTCCTGCTTGTCCTGTTCAGGCATCGTGCATTTTGTCAGTGATTTTGTCAGTGGTTGATGTGTGGCCAGTTTCTTGCCCAAAGGCCAGTTTTGCCAAGAAGAAAACAAGCTCCAAGTGTCTTCTGTACTCAACATTTTCTCGGGAATAGATGAAATTGGCACCAATGTGGTGGACTAAATCCATGTAAAACCTGAGAGGGCTTGAAAAATAATTCTAGGCACTAAAAAACAAAGTTTAGCTACATTTTCCCCCAAATGGGCTCTGCTTGCTGGCAGCATGCTGCGGCTTTCTTAAGAGAAGCTTTCCTGATTCAGCAGTGGCACAAAAAAAAAGCTGCGGTCGTTTTGAAATACCAGCTTTCTGGGCTGTGCTGCCAGCACGACCTCTGGCTTTTTTAGGAGACTGAGCATTTGAATGGGGTTTGTGAGCAATGTGTTATAGCTTGCTTTGTGGCAACACGGACCATTTGTGTGCCTAGAGATGTGCCATCATGCATGGCTCTCGAAGTCTGTGAACAGCTCTGCCATTTCAGTCTGGGTAGGGCAAGCCGGCAGTGCCATATTTCCCCTAGCAATGGTGTCACTTAAGTTTTTAAGAAGTGCTTAGCATTTTAAGAAGTGCTCCTGGACAGTAAAGAATTACAGATACAAAACAGGACAGATTCAGACATAAAAGACCTCTAAATGAGTCACAGTGATGGATAAATTTATGTCAGCTTAGGAGAGAAATGGAAAAAATATAGACAGTTATAAAAAGATGTAAATGGTTTTTTAACAAAAAAGTAAAGTCTTTAAAGAGACAGAGTATAAATAGTCATAGATTACAAGGAGTAAAGAAATATAAGCCACATAAAGATGAAAAATTCACAGAGAATCTGGATTATGCATATTATTGTGTTTTCTTTGGATTTTTTGGCTGTGAAGAAGCTAAGTACAGAGAGACATTTTATTGTATGGGCTGCTAAACTAAACCAGCATATGTTCTAAAGGTATCATGACTTCCAAATTTGAGTCTAAGGATATGTTGCTTTGGAAAAGAGGTTCTTCTCTTGTTTCCACAGAGGATGAGAACCTGTGGATTGCTTCCAGACTAATATGGTTTGATGGACCAAGGTCCCCTGAAAGGTTGCCTTGAACACCCCTCAAAAAATACTTCACCCAATAAATAGCAGGAAGGAATTTGGAGACTAAGTATGCCCATACTCCCAAATATTGTTTATAAATGTTCTTTTACATGTAAAGGGGCATATGCTATAGAGAGTTGCATTGGTATGGGTCTTGGTTTATTGATACAAACTTAAGGTCAATTTTGTCATATGTATAATTATGCTCTTAATTAAGGTATTGTGTTTGTGCATCTCATTTTAAAAATGTAATGTATAAAGAAACACAGGCTAATAGATAATTGTCTATAATCATCAAGCTTGTAGTCATGTTAGTTGGATTTTCTAGATGTACAGAGATGTATTTCAGATAGACAGATATTCTTCAAACCTTTCAAAGACCTTTCTATAGAATATGACTTTTAAAATGTTTTTAAGAAGTTTGGACTTTTCATGACAATGAGACAAATCTAATCCTGGCAGCACCAGTTGCTTCAAGAGGAAGATGGGCATTGAAGAGGCTCCTCATGGAGTTTGTAGTCATTTAGGCAAGAAACTGATCTTGCCTGGACTGCTTGATGAACTGAACATGCAGGACCCACAGAGAAATGACTGCTAAACTTGCATAAAGGTGAGACAATCCTTCGGGGTTCTTGTTTCAAGAAAGAATCTGCTAAACTTTCTGTAGGACACAGAAGAAAGTGACTAACAAATGGCCAATATAGGTAGAACCCTCTTTGAAATTTTGTGATGGATACTATGGACCCATAGGCTGAAGATGGATGCCCCAATGGTACTGAAGAAGTTTGGGTGGCTGTCCAGGCAGCGAGATATCTCTGTCAATTCTAGAGTTTTGGAAGTTTCTTCTAATGCACTTCTGGTTTACTTAGGTAATATTATATCCTTCTGGAGTTTTTGATGGAGTTGAAAAATTTATAGTTATAGTTTTTCTTAGTTATGATAAAAGATAAAGTATATATAAATATTGTAACTGTAATTCTTGTTTAATAACTATTTGTTGGAGGAGAGAGCCACTTTTTTTGTTCTGGCCACCCAGAACCAAAATAATCACACAGAAACTATATTAATTGACCACAGGAAGATATAATATTAACCAAGTAACAGGAAGTGCATTGTAATAAACTTTCAAAACTTTAGAATTGACAGAGTCATCTTGCTACTTTGGCAGTTACCCAAAGTTCTTCTGTAACATTGTGGCGTCAATCTTTAGCCTACAGGACCATATTATCCAGCATACTTTTCCATGAAGCAGGATTTGAAGATCTGTTCTACCTTGTAATGGCAAAGTCCATCAGTTGCTTTCTTCTGTATCCTACAGAATGTCTGGCAGACTCTTTCATGAAGCAGGAACCCTGAAGGACTGTCTCACATTCTTTTGGCAACTTCAACAGTCATTTTACTCCAGGTCCTGCATGCCCAGTTTATACAGCATAGCATCAAGCAGTCCAGGCAAGAGAAGTTTCCTGCCCAAATGGCTAAAAAACTCTATAAGGAGCCTCTTCGATACCCATCATCCTCTTGAAGTGGATTGGTGCTGCCAGGAGCAGATGTGTTTCATTGTCATGAAAAAATCCTACATTCTTAAAACATTTTAAAGGCCATATTCTGTTAGTCTTTGAAAGATTTGGATAATAACAATCCATCTGAACTATATATCTGTACATCTCCAAATTGTTTCCTGCTTTTTGTTAGGTGTAATTTTAGGGGTTTATGGAGACCTTTCAGGGGTTTTGTTTCATTGAACCACATTAGTCTGGAAGAAATCCATCCACAGGTTCTTACCCTCTGTGGAAACAAGAGAAGAACCTCTTTTCCAAAGCAACATATTCTTAGACCCAAATTTTGAAGTTAAGATACCTTTAAAATATATTTGTTGGTTTAGCTTAGCATCCAGCACAATGAAGTGTCTTTCTGTACTTAGCTTATTTTCAATCAAAAAATTTAAAGAAAACACAATAATATACACAATCCAGACTCTGTGTGTATTTTACATCTTTACATGGCTTATTTTATTTACTCCTCTGTACTCTTGTCTCTTTAAAGACATTGTTTTACTTTTAAAAAAACATTTACTTCTTTTTATAACGTCTATATTTTTTGTCTCTTCCAAGCCTATGTACATTTATCCAACACTGTGACCCATTTAGAGGTTTTTTCCATCTTAATTTGTTTTTAATGCCTATTTGTAATAATTTTATAACCAGGAGATCTTTTATACTGTAACCCTGAGTGCTAGCTCAGCCTCTCTCCAACTTTCAATATGGTAGAGGTACCATTACTGTCAGTTCTGGGATTGCTGGGTAGAAGGCACACTCAGTACTTTAACTCTGAGAAGGGCAGTGCAGCAATAAACCCTTTTTATCTGAGTTAAAGGTAAATCTGCCATGCAGTGCAATGTGCAGCCTTGAAATATCTCTGTGTATGGTGATGGGAATCATGTTCACTCCTAGCAGACCTGATTCCACTGCCTGCCCAGCTGGGGAACACTGAGCCATGGGCATGATCTCAGCTACTTTCCTCCCAACCCTGAGTGGGCACACAAGCATCTGGACCTGACATGGGGGAGGGAATTAATTACAAATGTTATTTGGGTGCCATTCTATAGGCAGAGGCTGCTCTTTCATTTCCTGACCATCCAACTGGGAATAATCACACAGAAACTGTCTTATTATAACACTGATTGGCCCAGTAGCTCACACTTCTTATTAGCTAGCTCTTATATCTTAAATTAACCCATTTTTATTATTCAATATTTTGACATGAGGCTTGTGGTTTACTGGCAAGGTTCCAGATGGTGGCTTACGTCTTTCTCCTTTGGAGGGAGGCTACATGGCATCTCTCTGACTCCGTCTACTTTCTCCCAGCATTCAGTTTAGTTTTCCTGCCTAGCTCTATTCTGCCCTATTGTAGGTCAAAGCAGCTTCATTATTAATTAATGATAATAAAATATATTCACAGCATACAGAGGGGAATACCACATCAACAAACCAGTAAAAACTATCAGTCTTGAGACAAAGCTTACAAACTGTGGTTTGTATTATCGACAGCTCAAACCCCCAAATTTATTTTACTCTCTCCTTTAGCAGGGAATTCTGGGAATGTACCAGAGAGAAAGGATGGGTATACAGCCTTCTAACTGCACCATATCATGCCTATGCAGATTCCCCACAGTAACCCATATTCACTAAGCAAACAGGAGGAGTCGGGGAACTAGGCAGAAGCATGTAGGGTTAAATTTTAGGTGCTGAATTATGCTTACATTTTTTTTATTATTTTCTTTAAGAAATCTTTTTCTGGCAGTACATAAATTTATTTTGCCAATTTGTCTTGCTTTGCAGCCAGGAGAAACCTGCACTTTAATCTGTAACTTTCTGTCTGCATGCATGCTTAGTGTCCACACTATACTAACAGGCTCTGACTCAATGTATCATCTTGTTACAGTAACCACTGGGCAGGAACATCCTAGAGCCAGACCTCAAGCATGAGTGAGACCCACAGGGCTACAAATTACTCTCATGTTTTTCATTTTTATCCAATGGCTTAAGTTTTAGATAAGTTAATAATATGAAAATTTATGAGCATTATTATTTTGGAAGCACTTTTTAAACAGATGGTATCCTAAAGGGTGAAGAAACAGAATAAACAATGTGGTAAAATTCTTCCTTTTATGTAGTCTTCATTTTAGTTTGAGAAAATACAGAATTAATTACCAGAATATATAGGTAACATATATAGTGTATCAGATAGCACACAGTGGGAACACTGGCAATAGAAAGGTATGGGGAGTCTTGAGAGTGCGGAAGGGATTGTATCTTTTAGTGGCGTCATTACAAAGCATGCTTGAGCAAAGACCTTAGGGCACCGAGACTTTGTAGATTCTGAGAGGCAATTCAAGCAGGAAAACAACTAAGTGCAAAAGTCCTGTGGCAGAAAAATGTCTGACATTTTGGAGCAGATTAGAGAGGCCAGGTGGCTTGGAGTGCAGAGGCCGAGGGAGAGACTTCAGGGCACATTCTCGGAGAAGAAGCCACCAGGCCCTCTAGGCTTCGGTCACAGCTTTGACCTTTTCATCACAGAGACAAATGACACTGACTTGCATCAGGCAACATCACAGACTGTTTTATATGAACAGATCTACGAGGCTAGGAGACTAAGAGAGGAGCCGACAGAGACATTGCAATACTCTGCATGAGAAGCAACTGTGACTTGAATCAGAGTAGTAGAAGAAGGGGAAGCCATATTGTGAGAAGAGAAATCAGCAAGATTTGCATATGTAAAAAGTGTGAGCTTGGCAGACAAGAGCTAGGGGTGGCACTAAGATTTGGGGGTGGATGGGCATGGGTTCATAAATTCCATTTTGCATCAGAAAGCCATGAGATGCTTGCTACTTATGTATGATGTATTATGTGGGAGTCCAGAAGAGAAGCAGGAGCTAGAAACATAAACTGGAGGCTGTTTGTACAGACAGCCCTTAAAGGTACGAAGTATAGTTAAATTATGGAAGGCAGGAGCCTGGAAATGACTATAGAATAGAAGAACTCAAAGGCCAAGTTTTGGACCTTCTGAGTATAGGGGATTGTAACAGTAAAAAAGAAAAAAAACGGGATGGGAACAAAGCAGAGCTGTCACCTCAGTGAGGAGAAGCATACTTGAAGTGTTTGGTATCTGTGTGTGGCTGTGCATGCATATGTATGTGTGTGTGTGCATGCGTGCATGTGCGTGCATATTTGGAGAATATAAATTTACATTGGTTGTCTTTCCCAATCTCTCCCTACCTTAATCTTTTTACTCTCATATGCATGTGTGGGTGGTATGTGTGAATGTGTGTTTGTATCTCTCTGTCTCTCTGTCTCTCTGTCTTTCTGTCTGTCTGTCTGTCTGTCTCTCTCTCTCTGTGTGTGTGTGTGTGTGTGTGTGTGTGTGTGTGAGAGAGAGAGAGAGAGAGAGAGAGAGAGAGAGAGAGAGAGAGAGAGAGAGAGAGAGAGAGAGAGAGAGAGAGGTAGGCCAATGGTTGATGTTGGGAGTTTCTGGATGGCTCTCCATATTCACTGAGAAATAGTTTCTCAATAAAATCTAGAACTCCCTGATATAGTTGGGCAAGTCAGCTTGTCTCTGACTTCCGAGAGCTGGAATTGTAGGTGAGCTTCCATACCCATTGGTTCCAGAGATCTAAACTCAGGTTCTTGTGTTCATGTGGTAAGCTGTTTGATTTCTGAACCATTTTTCCAACCCCTCTCTCACTTCGTTGTCTGAGACAGGGTCCTTGACTGATTCTGTCCACTAGCTGGGTAGTAGGCCCCAGGAAATTTCCTCTTCTCAGACCCCTCTCCTCCCCACAGCACAGGGCTGTAGATGTGACCTCTATAGCTGCCTTTTATACATTGTGGACATCCTAGCTCAGGCTCTCCTTTTCATGTCGCAACATTTCACTGACTGAGCCATCTCCCCAACCCTGGGAGAACTCACACTTTCAGCGAGAATCTCTTGATCCAAAGCATTCATGTCCAGTGTGTTTATAGTGATCTGACTTTATTTTTGAAATGTCTGAGACTGTTGTCTTGGAGCCCAGCAAATGCACAAATACTACCATGCTGCAAGCGTGACAAGCTCTCCTCAGTGAGAGAGTAGGAATGTGGTGTGAAGGAGCACATGGTGAGTCGGGAACTGGGGGTCTACCTTGTGTGAATTCCTCTCTGATTCCCACTTCTCTTTTCTGTCAAAAGAGGCAGCTGGAGCAAACACTCTCTCAGGCTTCTCCACGCT
The DNA here is from genome assembly GCF_903992535.2 of Arvicola amphibius. Lineage (NCBI taxonomy): Eukaryota > Metazoa > Chordata > Mammalia > Rodentia > Cricetidae > Arvicola > Arvicola amphibius. Next base: position 155,619,204 of record NC_052049.1, on the reverse strand, counting down.
GTGTTCTGTGACACCCCCTTCATTTTATGAGATAGTTTTGCCTTAGCCGTGCTCAGGGCTCAAAACAGGATAAAATCACTGGCAGTGAACTGAGAGTTTAAAGGCTAACACCGTGCAGATCACCTGTCTCTGGAAGAACTATTTGCCTTGAACAAAAAATAAGAGTGAATGTGAAGTGTGGGGAAGGTGATATAGTGGGCTGCAAAGATGTGGGCACGGCTCTCTATCTTTATGGGAATATCATCTGCATGTTAATGTAGTTTCCAGATCACCGATTCACAAAATGGAGATTTGCAGGGAGCATGGCAGGCTGTGATGCAACAGCTGAACCCATCATTTTCCTTGGGGCCAGATCAACACCTGTTACTTATATCTATGCCATACCAAGCCAATCAGGATACGCCAATACCTGGACAGCCCTATTTCTCAGTCTCTTGTTCCCTTCTGCATCCCCTGTGTCTAGCACAATGTCAAGTACATTTGAGCCCTCAGTATGTATGTGTATGTGTGTGTTGATACATATATATATATATATATATATATATATATATATATACACACACACACAAAATATATGTGTATATATAGTTGTTATGAGTGAATGTTGGAGGAACTCTTCTGTCTTACAGACTTTCAGAAAGGGCTCAACTCTGTGTGACAGGTGAAGGGTTCTCTTACACGTCTACACTTTTTGAGTTAGAGATCCTTGCTTTGCAGCTTTCCTGAGCAGCCTTTGGTGAGGTCACATTGAGTGGTGGAAGGTGCATAGCACTGTAGCTTGACCTCTCAGCTAGTACAGCTCTCTCAGGATGTATGATTAGATGAGGTAGACAGCGCAGAGAGACCTGCTTAGATAGCGTATCAACAGAACTGATTGGTATTTCATTCAGTGCTAACCCTCTCTTCTCTTCCTGTTCTCTGTAGAACAGGACTCACTGGAATTCAAATAAAAGTTTCTTATTGGTATCAAGTATTAGATTTGGTGCAGTTTCTATCATTTTAGTGAAATTAAAATAAATTGTTTAAGGCTTGAAAATTTAAATCCTTAATTAAATAAAAAACTCTTTATATAGCTTGTCATTATAATGTTGATTTTGTAAGAAATCTCAGGCTTTTAAAATGATTACTCCTTCATGAAATGATCTTTTTCATTCAGTCAGTTGGGATCAACTCCCCTCAGACAACTCCATTAGCCACTGGTGACCCCAAGAATGATGGTTTATTTCACAGCTGTGTGTGTGCTTTCCCGCCATTGTGGGCTCTAGGGCATCAGAGATCACTGTAGCCTTCTGATGATGGCCCTAGGATTGTACCAATACTCATTCAAACAGACTCTTTTCTATAGAATGCAGTGCCTTATAAATTGTTCAGTACAACATGAGAAAAGCACAAAAACCAAATACTTAAAGTTCTAAACAGAAAAGCAAATTGAAATATAATTGTTATGCAATTTTTAAAAATTGGGAATTCTTAAATAAAACAATTAAATGTAGCCAACATCTTATATATTGTTAATGAATAGACTATTTCAGAAGAAAAGAAGCAAAAAAGGAAAATATATATTCCAGTCCAAATAGATGAATGAACAGAATTCACTACAATGAAGAAAAACTTGCTAATACCTTAGCTGTTTTCTAGACTAAATAAGTCATGGTACTTGCATAAGACAGGCTACAGTATAACAATGAATAATTTTATAAAATTATCTTGATTCCTGTAGATGGACATTTGATAGTTTACCTCATGGAAAGTAAATACAAACAAAATTTATGTATGATATATTACATATTTATAAAAACTGTGTTTATGCTCAATACCCGCACACCATCTCAAATGTCAAAAAAAGAAATTAGGTGATTTTCATTTTTTGTGTGTTTTAATTTTAATCTCTCACATAGACTTGTATAAATAGAACTATTTTAGAGATAATCCTATGCCATTTAAATGATTTAAAAATCAGAAATGGATAAATTATTTTGTTTCCCCCATTATTTTATTGTTTATTAAGAATTTTCCCAATGACACTTGGTAGAAGTGTTCTGGACAGACATGGAAATAAGGTTTGTTAAGGCAAAGACCACCAAACTAAAGACTGAGCCCTCATCATGAACATCCTACTGACTGCAGCAGTCTATTTCCCATGCCCATCAATGCATCCACATGACATCACAAACATTGACTTGTCCCAAAATGAACTTTGAAAAACAGATTTTGGAAAATTTGAGCAAATGGTTCCTAAATACAATTTCCTACCCAAGTGTGGTAGCTTACAGTTGTTATACCACCATTACTTAGAGACTGAGGCAGGAGGATTGCCTCAAGTTTGAAGTTTGAGACCAGCATCGGCTATACAGTGATTCATAACCTTGCTTGAGCTACAGAGTGAGACACTGTCTAAAATAAGGAAATATAGCTTCCTACCAGTGAGCCAATGGAGCTGCACAGCCTTTCTTATTTAATGAGCATCTGGGAAATTCTGTGCATGACAAGAGGGTGACACAGAGAAGAGCTGAGGGGAGAAAAGGGTCTAGAGACAACAGGTATTGATGAGTTATCATGCTATGGAGAGGAAGATGGAAGTGGTTCATTTCTGGAATTTATTATTCATAGGCTAATATGGACGTAAAGAGCGAGAGTGGTCCAAGATGGGAGGCTCAGTTTTTCACATAGCAAGCCAGATGCTAGTGAAATCTTTAAGGAATTAGATGAACAAGCCCGTAACAGGGGAAGGATAGTGGGTAGACAGACTGCATTTCAGTTCCCTGTGCATGGGCCAGATGTACTGGTAGGATTTGGGGTTTGATCCCCCAACCGAGGCAGGTCTAGGGTGATGGCCAGAGGATCTTTAACTAATATCCATGGGAGGCCAAGATTGAGTGACATCAGTGAGCCAAGATCATGGATGAAGATGAAGTCATTCTCAGAGCAGTGATTCTGGGAGTGTCTTTCAAACCACAGTAACTCCAAGATGGTAAAAAGAAGCATAGATCAAAACCAAGAGGCGAGGGAATAAAAGATGCCAGAGAGAAAGTGACAAACAGGGTAGATTGTCCATTGCTCCACTCCTCCTGTTCAGCTAGTGAATCACAAGATCCTGAGAATCCTAAGAATGGACAGTTTTAGCTGCATCCACCAACAAAGCCAGCTATTCCTACTTAAAAGATAAATTTTGGTGAAATAGGAGCCTGCTTGTTTGTTCCCAGCCTCCCAGACCTGAAATAGTCACTCAGAAATTACATTATTTAAATCACTGCTTGCCCTATTTGCTCTAGCTTCTTATTGGCTAGCTCTTACATCTTAACTCATTTTTATTAATCTGTGTATCACCACGTGGCTGTGGCTTACTGGCAAGGTTCTGTCCTGCATCCTGTGTCTGTCTTTGGTGGGGCTACATGGCTCCTTATGACTCCACCTTCTTTCTCACAGCATTCAGTTTAGTTCCCCACCCCCACCTAACTCTGTTCTGCCCTTCTGTAGGCTCAAAGCAGTTTCTTTATTCATTAACCAATAAAAGCAACATATATATATAGAAGGACCTCCCACAGCAATTGGGCTTGCTTGTCTTTTTCCAACTTTGTTTGCCAATGTGGCCTTTGAAGTTCATGCTGAAGCTGGGATGATTTTAGGTCAAAAGGTTGGAGGTCTTTCCACATAGAGAGAACTAGAAAGAAAAGTGTTAGGAGTGAAAGATGATGCCAAGTTCATAGAAAGGTTTTCTCTGCTTGGCCATTTATGTTAGTTTTGTCTGATCTGATAGGAATGTGTGCGCCATTGTATGCTGGTTCTATTTCCCTGACTTTCATCCATCTTTCCATTTATTTACTTAGTGGGTTTTTGAGGACCAGATACTGAATTAGCCACTCAGGATTCATCATTGATGATAGAAGTTAGGGGTATTGACCATAAGGGTCCGGGGAACACTTTTCTGAAGGACATAGCATTTAAGCCAAAGACTGCAGAGCAAGAGGACATTATGCTAGCAATAGGGGATGAGTCTGGGGAGAAAATGAAGAAAGACTAAGGGATGAAGACCTGAAGGAAGAAAAGAGAGGGTCATGAAAATAGTTTGAAAGAAAGTAGTGTGCATGGTAAGTCTGAAGGAGTGAGCCATATGGTCTTTGTAAATTGTACCAAGCATTTTATTTTATCATTCACCATGGTCACTGCCCAAAGGGGAAGTTGCTAAGAAATGATGGACTCTTCCATGTGTTGGCATAGGCCTGTGTCCTTCCTGGTATGTGACACCTTGTGGAGTCACACTCCCTTCTTAGGGGCAGGATGGTTACTACTGTGAGGCCACAGCAGCTGGGAAGGGCAGAGGCTTTCCTCTGTTTCCATTGCTTATGGAGTCACTTTAGTGTGTACCTGTCAAGAACTAAGGTTTGCTTATCACCAATCTCTCAAGTAGTTGGGAACATCACTTCCAAATGGTCTGAACAATAATCACATCAGATAATTTTATCAGTATGTGCTAAGATATGATGAGAGCAATGTAAAACATCCCGGGGACAGGAGCATTATTCAGCCACAAGGGAAGTTTCTGAAACTTTTTTACCATGGCCACCCCTCAGCAGTCATCAGCACATAATGTGAGAGTTGGATATTGAAGGGGAAGGTTGGATGAGTGGGAAAGGAAAATCTTAAATGCTAATTTCTATTGAAAGCAGAAAAATAAATATCTTTATGCTTTAAACATGAATTATTCCCCCCCCCCATGCCCAGTTCAACATAGCATTGATTTGCCAGACCCTTGACACCAAGGTCTGCTATACGCATTGTTCACTTATTTACTTTCTTCCTTTCCCCTTTCTTCTTTACTCCTCACTCCCTTCATTTTTCTTCTTCCCTTCCTTTTACACCAGAGACGTTTTACAAAATTAAAAACCAAAATTAAATTGGAACATCAGAGGCTGATGTCTATTCAGTGATGCAAAAATTCTTTTAAGTACCCATATCATTCTGGTGCATGTATTTCTCTTACTTGATATTAACAATGGTTCCTTCCATATTATTTAATTCTATAGTTATGGGTTCACATTGTGAAGAAACCAGCATAACCTCTTCAAGAAATAACCTCTTCAAGGTGAATAGAACTGCAATTGTAACTTTTATAATTACTTGGCAGGAGGCAGAGAGAAGATTGGTTGGATTTCAGCGCTAACTTGAAGCAGTTTCTGCTTTGCAGGTTCCTGGTATATTGTAAAAATTGCCATCGTCATTATTCATCTGCAGCTTGGTTGTAATTCATATAACTAAAGGATTATTCTAGTAACTGCAAGACGTCTCAAGATAAGTGGCAATCAGATCTACTACTGTCCAGCAGTTTCCTGCAAGATCGAAGCATTCAATCCTGTAAGAAGCTTCTTAGGACAAAAAGCAAACAACTCAAAATTGCTTTAGGAAGTCCCCCCCAACTGACCAGATACACTAAGCCCCTCCCACCCAAGAATAACAGTAAAAAAAAACTCTTCAAAGTCACATTCAGACAAACCAAGCTGCAAAGAAGACTTGCAGATAAATCCAGCTTCCTGGAAGAAGCAGCCAGAAAAGAAGCAGAAAGCAAATGAGTTGCATGGAAGAGGCTTAAACTTGTGATATTATGAAAGGAAACTTTTTAAATTGTTGAGCTGCCTGCAGGCTGTGCAGTGTGCTTCAGGTTCCCAGATTTTGTGGCTTGTCACTTATGTTGGGTCACTTAGCTGTCTCTGGGTTGTTTCTGCTCCTGTAAGTTAGCCCCAATAAAGCTCATAGGTTCCCTATGTTGGACTTTGATGGTATCTGTACTTTGGTCTGTTGTGGGCTCCCTGTCTGGAGTAGACATTTGTTTGCTGCATCTCCCCAGCAAAAGTATGTCATACAACACAGAGAGCTTAGGGTGGAGAGTGAGACAAGCACACATATAGACAACTGTCTAAGCTCTTTTCATATAAGCACACATGTGTGTATATGTGCACTCTCATGTGCCTGTGTGTTTGATGCCTCTGCCTCCCACGTCCTAGAGCTAAAGGTGTATGTTACCATGTCCAGCTAAAGACCTCTTTTATAAGAAGCTTGGTTCAAGTAGGATAACCAAGGAGTAAACATGGTGAGTGAATTGAAAGAGAGAGTTCTCAGCTCCTTGACGTGGAGTGGTTATGGGAGCTCTCAGCGGAGGAAGCAGGGAACAAAGTGAAACTTGCAGATACTGAGAACTCTGGAAGACCAGGGTTCATAGGAGAAGGAACGGCAGACATACTCTGTTACAGGATCTGGATCGTCTGGTGCCTCAGGAGACCTTTTGGGAAATTGGGTTGGAATACCATGTGGTGGCCATATTGTAGGGTCACAGGGGATTTTTGTTTAGCTCAGTGGGTCTTTGGGATCAGGAAGTCCCCGTTGCTGTCACTGGTAAGTCTTCTACTTAGTGGAGCTGCCGAGAGGGCTTTCAGAAAATCTTTAATCAGGCTTTGAAGGATTATAAAAACACAAGAATCACAGCTCCGTTTCCCTACCCTTCAGACACAATCCTGAGCATTAAGGGCTGGAGCCTTAAATACTTCCTCGGGAAAAATTAAGGAAGGGAATTAAAGCAAAACTTTCAGTCAACTCATCTCAGAGCCTTTCTCATGACTCCTGGCTTTTGGAGACATTTATTTCAGATTTTTTTTCATTTGCTAAAATTCTCAGCTAAAAAATTAGCTTCTAGTTTTTTTTTTTGTTTTGTTTTGTTTTTGTTTTTTTCTCCAAAGCTAACTCACCTGATTTGTCTGAACAGCTTGAAAATGAAGTGCTAACTGGCGGGTTTTATTGAAAGGAAACCGAGTGGAACAACATATGTATTTTCTTAGGAAACTCAAAAAGCTCACAGTCATGTGGCGTTCCTCAGGGTGAATTCTTTGTTATGAATTACAATCTGCTTACTGATGAGTTGTTAATAAAGAGTAGGCCTGCCGGGCCATTATTTTTTTCCACACAGCACACACAGTTCAGTTTTCCTTTTTTTTTTTTTTTAAAGTTTTCATTAATGCACGGAGTGTGAATAAATCTGTTTCTAATTTGTCATTGTTTTCCCTTCATCTGGATAATAATTTATTGCCAAATCTAACACTTGTCCGTTATTAACATTCTCTCTACCAGGACCATGGTTTAATTTTTCTTCATTTTATTTTTCTTACTCTCTTTTCCTCTTCTACTTGTTCTGTTGTTAAGACTAGGAGGACCAAAAAGTTGCAGCATGGCGGGGATCTTGTTTATGGATGTGACAACCAAGTCTGAGCTTGAGGGATGCTGGGGGTAACTGGTGGGCACATTGCGTGGAAGGAAGGGCAGCCAGCTGGAGCTGCTCGGAGCTGAGAAAAATAGGCTCAGGGCAAACTAGAACCAGATGGTAACCTGAGGTGCAGGACAACTTTATTTAGCATGGTAGTCTTTATTTATTTATTTGTTTTACACACACATCTGGTCACACTGGGGAGCCTCTATGCATACTCGTTATTATGCTGTTAATAGTATATTTGATTTGCCAAGGAATATTAGCAATTAAGTTCACTATGTATTCAAGTACATTCATATTTTAGTGGACCTCTGTGAGGTATGGTAGTGGTTAAGGCTTTATGTGGAAAGGGCAGAGGAACTGCTGTTTGAAGTTCTAGTGGTGTGGAAAATGTGTCCATCAATTAAGGACTTAAAGAGGCTGCGCCCCCCCAAGAACATGCCAAGACGTCAATAATAAACAGCTAGCAGTGTGCTGCTGATGCAGTCTTGGTTTTAGAGACAGTCCAGATTGTCATGGTACCCCTTCCGTGGGTACGTTCATGACGAATCCATCTTGATTTCACCTGGAGGTAATGAGAATGGACATAAAGAAGGGTTTGGATATCTAACTTGTAAACTCATGTCTACCCGTCCATCAAAATCTAAAAAAAATCTGAAATTGCTTTGTAGATGAGATACAATTTATGGTGGGAATATATTTTGAAAAAAATAAAAACCCTTCTGATCCTTTCTTATTTGAATATATGTTTCTTCATTCTGAGTTTTGCCTTGGTGTTAAAAGTATGTGATTACCGGAGTAGGACTTCAGCTTTGAGGTAAGGGGGCTCTTACATTATATTAGTTGACCTTGTAGAATTATGAGGTTTAATTAACTCCAATTATCATCTGGAAATCTGGTTGATCTAATCCTCGCTACCAGATTCAGTTTCCTCAACCACTGGAGGCCCTTTCCAAGTTGATGCAGAGAAATGTCATCTGCTCTAAACACTGCTTGTCCTGACACTTGGATTAAGTATCCGCAAGAAACCGGTGTGTGAGAACATCGCATTAGGAGCAGGGCTTCCAGTTAAGTCATCACTGGGCTAAGAGCCCCAGGTCCTGCATGGAAGGAGACCTGCATTAAAGTGGGATCTTGTAAGAAAAATGTTTCTCTGTGTGGATGTAAAGCAGGCTGCCTCGACCATGTTACACCGACAGGGGATGTGACATCGTCTAGCAAGCTTGTGCCTCTCAGAAAACAAGGGAATCATGATATCACACAGGAGTACAGAAACGATTTGGGTCTGACTTTTAGGGATATGGTTTCCATTGTGGAGCTGGTGTTAGCAAAGGATGGGGAAGTAGGCTGGGCATGTGCCTCAGAAGCTGGTGCTGTTCTTACTAAGCCAGCCTTTGCACAGCAGCATCATGGGAGGCGAGCCCTGGTTGGCTCCCTCTTTGTCAGTCCAGGGTGAGAGGGAGAGAGAGAAAGAGAGGGTGGGGGGAGGGAGGGAGGGAGAGGGAGAGGAAGAGGGAGAGGGAGAGGAAGAGGGCGCAGAGGAGAAATACAAAGCATTGGAGGCTTGATGCTAAAGTGCCACAGAATGCCTTGTTTTTCGTCCAGGACTAGGACTATCTACAGAATAAAGTATCCTTTTTTTTTTTTTTTTTTCATTCAGTCAGTAATTACTGAGGGTCTACCGTGTGACAGGCCCTATTCTAGCCTTAGTTGCTTTTTCCTTTGGGGACTGTGGCTGTGCACAAACAAAGCTCATGGGACTGCTTATGACCAACATGCCATCCTCGTTTCTATGACCTCTGGATTCTCCACTCTCCAAAGGCTGAGAAGCACAGAGCTTCAGGCTTTGGGATGAGGCTAACGGCTGAGTGATATGTGATAATAAACAGATTCCTTAATCTCCCTGAGCCTCATAGTCTTACCCCAGGGCTTGTTAAACAAGAAAATGGTTGTAAAGTGCAATACAGAAAGTGAAAATTTAAACAACAGTCAGGAAAATCACTTCCCCGCTTCCCCTGCTCTTCATGGAAAATACTAAGGTTTGGGAATTGCATCAGCTTTCCTCCTGCTATCACGTAGCCCCACACTGATGGCTTCTTTGAGACTCTTTTGTCTAGACTTAGCACAGTGGGTCAGGCAATATTGCTAAAGAGAGTCGGAATCTGTCGGGACAAGGACTCGAAGGTCAAAGGGTCTTCCATCCCTTCCTTCTTTTTCTTTTTCCACTTAAGCTTAAGCATGTGTATGCATATGTATGTGTGGTGCAAGAGCATGGATGAATGTTTTGCAGATTTGTGGGGACATATGCACCTGTACCTGTGTAGGCCCAAGGTTGATGTCAGAATCATCTCAGTTGCTCTTCCACCTTGTTCATCAAGGCAATGCCTTTCAATCAACTCAGGGCCCACCAATGTGGCTCATCCTGCTAACCACTTTGTTCACAGTAGCCCCAGGTTCAGCCTTAGAGGCAAGAATTACAGGCGGGTTACCACACCTACCAGACAGTTGCGTGAGTTCTGGAGACCTGGACTCTAGTCCCCATGTTTTCATAGCAAGCACTTCGACTGTTGAGCCATCTCTAAACCCGTCAATGATGTCTTGATATTAAGATAAACAAATCTGCCCTCATTTTAATTACAAGTCCTTAGGAATACATACATAACTGTTAAACTACACATCCCTTTAAAAAGATGACACCAAAAATCCCCGTTCCACAGGGAAAACATAGAAAGAGGGGAGACAGCCAGAAACCATGGAACAGCGCTGTACCTTGAGCTAAGGGTGAGCTGGGCTCACACACTTCCAGGTTAACAAGTCTCTGTTGCCTTTGGTTTCTTTTCCAGGAGCTTATTTAAATAGCCTCTGCTTTCTCAGCCTAGGCAAGCTGGATTGGAAAGTCCTCTGCAGATACAATTTAGATAAATAAAAAACTAATGCATGTGTCCTTGTGTGTGTGTGTGTGTGTGTGTGTGTGTGTGTGTGCTAAACCACACTCAATACTTCTCTTTGGTCCTGACTTTTAGTATGTAAGCCCCCAAACAATAGGAGCCTAGCACCTTAGCATATGTTATGTCCTGTGGATGTGGTGTTCTTTATTTTTTAAGGTTGTAAAAAAATAGCAAATCCTGATCTCTTGAATTCCGAGTATTAAAAGTCCCACGCTTTCAGAGGGACCCTCCAGCCACCCTGCAACAGGTTCTTTGGCTCAAATCTTCCTGGGAGTACACTTGTTTGGCAACATATATCAGATGGTGTCTGGATTCTTCATGCCACCAGGGACTCTTCAAACCTCAGAGTGCTTGTGGTATTGGTGAGTTTCCTGTCCCCTCCCTCATCCTCTCTCTCTCTCTCTCTCTCTCTCTCTCTCTCTCTCTCTCTCTCTCTCTCTCTCTCTCTCTCTCTCTCTCTCTGTGTGTGTGTGTGTGTGTGTGTGTGAGCGTGTGAGTAAGCGCTCAAGATTTTACTGTCTCTCTCAGCATCTCCAGGGGGAGCTTGATCTTCCTGCTCTGTGTTTTTCACAAGTCTGGCTATTTTCAGCTCCCACTGTGGGTCTTTACACATTCTTGGGTCTGGATCTCAGTTGTGTGGATCTGTGAACGTAATGAAACATCTGAGGGCATTTTTCCGAAGAAGAAAACTGATAAAACTCCCAGCATCTCCATCATGTCTTCACATCGGAAAACTATGGCCATCCTGGGCGTTTCCATGTGGTTCTGAGGGGATGAGAGTTGAATGAGGTCCAGGTGAGGCGATGCAGAATCCTTTGGTTGAACTGAAAACACCTTCTCTTTACTATAGAGCCCATTTAATATGCCAGCCCTTGCAGCTGGCAAAAAGTTGTGCCCTTACTTTGGGCAAAGTTTTCAGACTGTCCACATTAAAAGACTAGCTTCTCTCTGCTTACTATACCAACCAATCCCTACAGCTCTTTTGTGCTTAGCAGAGACTGCTCATATATATCTGGGACCGACAACGAAAAGAGCAGAAGGGCCAACACTTAATGCCAGGAAGGGAAAGCTCCAGGTCCTGCCTCAGAAGAATGTAATGCGGTAGGCTGAGCAGCGCCCCTCCACTCTATACAAGGGTGCTCACCTTCTAGTCCTGAAACTCTTACATGGCAAAAAGGCCTTTGAAGGTGTGACCACGTTAAGCTTTCATTTTGAGGAGATTATACAATATGATCTGGGCCTGGGATATAGCTATAAAGGTGATAACGGAAACAGAGTTTGGAATGATGCAGAAAGGAGTTAAGAAATGCCAAGAGTTTGTAGCATCTGGATGAGGCAGGGGACAAGGAATGCGCCCCCCGACCTACTGGTCTTACCCAAGATGAAATGTTATGTATGGTTTACTTCAGATGGGAATTCCTGCTCATCTTTGGGACTTAGCTTGAATGACACTTCCTCTGTCCTCTCTTGGCAGATTCTTTCACCCTTGTCCCTTTTGAGACACTCTGTGGAAACACTGAGTCCCCCTTCTGGACTCTAGTAGTAGCTGATTTGTTTCTAAAACATTAAACAGGATCACAAAACTCCCGGTAAATATTTATTGTATGAAGGAAGAACCAACCCCTAACTGCATAGGTGACAACCCTGTGAGCAACTGGGATAGCATGCCTGTCACCAGACTGGACAAACCCTAGGCATGATTAACTCTGTCTCAAATATTTGTTTTGGTCTTCCAGTTCTCACCAGGGGCCAGATTCTTTCTCAAAGTTTGCCTGGTCTTTCACCATAAGTAAGTAAGTTAACCTGTGACTGTTGACCTTCCTCTTTGTCACCAGTGTGGGGGGGGATGATGTAGCAGAAGACACCATCATGCCAGTTATGAATCAAAGACTTTGTGAGGAGGGAGAAAAGGCCCAGCGCCACTGGCTAGAGTGATGGGGTGGAAATCTGAAGAGCCGAGGGAGGAACTGGATTCATTACCTTCAGAGGGCTTTCCAGAAAAGGAATTTTGGGCTGCATCCCCAGGATTACCAAGATATGAATTTCTATATATCATGTTTTCTTTTGGTGGTATTGTAGCTATGACCCTAACTGAGCTTTCATTACCCCATCCTTAAAAGAAGAGAATGGGGAGAGTTAATACTCAATAAAGCTTCATTTTCAGGGAACTGTTTGAGAAAGAAAGTGAAATTGAATTAATAGAAACTTTCTATTGGACTTGGGGTAAAGCACTTGTCCAGCCTGTGTGAAGCCTTAAGTTTGATCCCTAGAACTGGAAAGAAAATTCTTCCCATTATAGGCAATTTTGTAATTTCCTTTAAATTCATATACTGAAGTCCTAATTCTTAGAACCCCAGAAAGTAGTTAAATTTGAAGAACAGGGTTATTGAACAATGTAATATGGGTTAAATGAGGTCACCAGAGTGAGCTAATCCTATACAAGTGAGCTCAGAAGGGACACAGGCAAACATAAAGAAAGGGTCATGTGATGACACCGGCAGAAGTGGCCATGGTAGAGCCAGGCTAAAAGCCACAGCAGAGGCCAGCCTCGCTAGTATCTGGGTCAGAGACTTCTGACCACCAGGGCTGTAGGGAAGTAAGTCTCTCCTGTTTAAGCCCCCAGTCTGTGATATCTTGCTGTGCTGCCTGCCCTAGAAATATTCTTCTTGAACAAGCAATGAAAGAGTGCAAAGATAGTTGCTAGTAGCATTTTTCTTAGCTGCTCTTTCTCCTGAGGCTCCATTATACAAAGAGAATATAAATGTGCTAACATTTCTTAAAGGAGTCCTTTCCTTCTAAATCAACCACCCTACCCCCATCTCCCCACCACCTTACTCTACCCTTAGTTCACCAATGAGATTATTTCTTCACAGTTAACACAGGCATAACACAGGCAAGTGATCATCTATTACCAGGAAAATATTTCAAACTAATCAATTCTCTGAATATGTCATGGGGTTAAATACTGGTTTACTAGAAAAGCATTATTTACTTGAACTGTGTCTCTACTAATTATTCTCTCAAGTGGGTCCTGTTCAGGGTTGCTGCTGGCCATGTGTTTTCTCTCACAGTTCAGGATTGTGGCAAGTTTCCACATTGGAAACGCTACGATTATTTGTAGTCTGGTTGCTCTTTCTTCATTGGGAGGAACTCACAGAACACAGATTTTATAGAACCCACATTCCCCTTCAAGCCTGCATGTCAAAAGTCATTTTACTTGGCTCACAAGTTTGTTCCAAACACGCTCAGGGGAGCACTCAGGATGGACTTCTGTCGCACGTGGCCTGAGCTCATGAAGCTTCCTCTATCATCTGTAGCCAGCTCTGCAGCCTTCTCAGGTCAGAGCTCCCGCGGTCTCAGTGGGAATGCCAAGGCACAGTGGAATGGCAAGGCGCTAAAGTGCTTCTTATGGCCAGTGTCGAGTCAGTGTTTCAGCTCACTGTTGACGGTATCACGAAATAACACAGGCAGGGCAAATGATGAGTAATAGAAGTTCATTCGGCTCATAATTCTGGAGGCTGGAAAGTCAAGATCATGGAGCAGCATCTTTTTTTTTTTTTTGACGGTCCTAAATTGTTTATTGGGTATGAATTGTACAAACATTACGTGTATTAGCGGTAACGGTGGAGCTGCAGAGTGTTGTGCCTTCTCCAGGCTGCACGGCGAGAGCCACCAATAGTGTGGTGGAACTTGTGGCCCTTTCCAAGGCCACGGCTCTTGCGGCCTGCAGATGTCAGCCCACTCATCTCTCTGTGCTTGTGGACCGGTTTGGTGATCCATTGGGTGTCAGGGTTTCTTCTGATAGCTTTATGGAATGGATCGATGAGGATAACCTCAAAAAAATTTGTATGTGGAATCTTCGCCAACCCAGTAAGAATTCAGGACTCTCAGAGCCCCACAGTGGCGTCCAGCTCTCTCCTCAGCAACAGATTGAGGGCTTCGGGCAAACTTTAGTTGGTTCACACCATGATGGACAGGCTTGCCATAGGTCGCACCCTTGGGCACCGGGCGTTTGCGGCCACCACAGCGGACGTGAATCCTGTATATGACGTAACCTTGCTTGGCCTTGTAGCCCAGCCTCCGCGCTTTGTCGGGCCGGGTAGGGCGGGGAGCCCGGTGCAGCGCGGACAGCTGGCGGTACTGCCAGCAGCGGACCCTCAGCAGAAAGCGCATCACGTCCGACTGCTTCTTCCGCCACAGCTCCTGGATGTACTTGTACGCGCCCATCTTGGCTCACCTGATGGCCGCCGCCAGAGGAAAGGATGGAGCAGCATCTTGTGAGGCCCTTCACGCTGTCTTAGGATATGATACAAGGTCAAGAAAGGACGTGCAAGCTAATGAGCCAGGCAAGGGGGAGCCCGCTCCTGCAGTAAATCACCCACTCCCACACACTCATACGTTCCTCTTGTCTCAGTAAGGATCCCCATCCTAACGCTGTTATCACAGCAGGTGCATTCAGACATGGGTTTTGGAGGGGACATTCAAACCGTAGCAGTAGCAAGGCCCTTCCTGTTTTGCTCGGCATCATGAATTCACCCTGTTGTCTTGAGTTTGTGAGCTGAGGACAGGTTGCTTTCATTCACTAGGGCTGAAGGAGGGATGGAGGAGTAATTACTATGGACAAGAGCCAGAAGAATAGAAAGAAGGATGTATCTGGAGTGGAACCTGAGTCAGGAGAAAGGATCCTAATTAGAGAGATTTTTATGAGAGGTTGAGCCATTTCCCTGAGAGGAGCCCGATTCCTAGACTGGGATCCTTGTGCAAGGCATTTATGTTCCCGGGAGGGGGGGGGGGGAAGGGAATCATAGGGGAAGGAACGAAAAAGCAAGATTAGGAGGAAGAAATCAAGTGAGTAGGGGATTTGATATTAAGCAGGGTCCTATGAGGAAATTACACTAATTAAAGATTTCTGGGTAACAATTTGTCCAAACTCAGAAGCTCAAAACAACAATAAACATTTATTGTGTCTCAGGGTTCATTTGGGTCAGAATTTTATGAATGCCATGGCCATGTTGCTCTGGAAGCCTCTCACAGGTTACAGTTAAGATGTCAGGGGAAAACAAAAGTGTTGGCTTGGACTTGGTCATCATCCCAAGACTCTGCTTTCTAAAGGCTACTCACTCACATGTCTGGAGAGTTCTTGCTGGCTGCATACAGGAGGTCCCAATCTCCACTCCCACCCCAATGGCCATGTCTCATGATGGCTTGAATCCTTGTGATGCAGTATCCAGGATACCTCAGAGTGTGTAGATCAAGAGAGTGAGGCGGGCAGAGGCCATTCTTGAAGTGTCCAAGCACTGGATGTCACATAACCATCACCTCCTCATCTATTCACCAGTTTGGCTCTACATTTGGGGAAAGGGGCTTCAGAGGATATGGACATATTTTTAACGCTTTTACAATAACCTTGGCTTCATATTCCTCAAAGACAATAGAGTGTACCACTCACAGCAGCTTTGGCCAGGGCCAAGGAGCTGGAACTCCCAGACTCTCACACATACTTGTCATAACTAACAGTTGCCTGGGATAGAAGGGATAAGTTCCCAAGCTCTTTGACATGCAAGAAAACCAGGGGAATACTCCTTTCACAGGTGGTAGAGTTGAAGGAGGCCACAGATAGAGAGGTACTGTACCCAGACACAGATGAGGGATCCCAGAGGAAACAAGGGGAAGCACTAAGCGTGCGAGAGTTGGGCTACATAGTGAGCATGCATCCAGTCACAGAGTGGTTATCCTGTGTTATAGCCAAAGCATGATTCAGTAAAGTGGCTCCTTGCTGCTCGGTGGGGGTGGTGCTTAGTGAAACAGCAGAGTTTGTAATTCCCTAACCTCCTTTTCAGGGGTCACTAGCTTTAGAAGTCTCCTCTACCATCCTCTCCATGTTCCATCTCCTAACAGCACACACTGTCTCCCCCATACCCCAGAGCCATGCATAAATGAAAGATAGACCCTGGAACCAAATAGTAGAAGCAGGCAAGTGCTGGCCTCAAAGAACAAGGAAGGAGCTGTCTGGACACTCAGGCTTATTAACAACACTCTGTACTTTGATGAGGCTTCATCTGGTTTTAAAGAGCTCTGCTGTTACTGAAGTCAGCTAGGGAGTTATATTCTTGGGTAGGATTTTTAAATCTAACAAGTCTTCCAAAAGGGTGTTGCTTTGAGTGTTTTACTCCTTCTAGATTGCTCTCAAGGGAAGGATGATTCTGATTTATGTCATATGGAGGTTTTCTTCCAATTCAGATACAGAACCATTTTTTTTCACTTGTCACATCTCTTCCTATGTATAGCGCACAATGTGTTTCATCCAAGTCTGCACCAATCATTTCATATCTGAATCTTGAGCTCTCTCTTTCTCTCTCTCTCTTACACACACACACACACACACACACACACACACACACACGCACACACATTGTAAGGAGGCCGCTTGTTGATTCCCGGCTGCTCAGTCCTGAAATAATCACACAGAAACTATATTATTTAGATCACTGCTTGACCTATTAGCTTTAACTTCTTATTGGCTAGCTCTTACATTTTAATTTAACCCACTTCTAGTAATCTGTGTATCGCCACATGGCTGTGGCTTACCAGGTAAAGTTCCGTCTGGCTCTGGAGGGGGCTACATGGGTTCTGACTTTGCCTCCTTTTTCCCAGCGTTTAGTTTAGTTTTTCCTGCCTAGCTCTGTTCTACCCTATCCAAGCTAGTTTTCTTTATTCATTAATGATAATCACAGCATACAGAGGGGAATCCCACATCACCTGTTCCCCCCCACCCCAACATACTCACACACATCCACTCCTAAAACTTAAAAGAAGAAACAAGAGTTTTGTTGCCAGAACAGGACCACAGCGGAGCTCCTGCCCTGGGCAGGCCAGGGGTTTGTTGGCTGTGTTCTGCAACCACTTGCCATGTTTCTCCAGGATCAGCAAGAGATGTACTGCCTGCAGACATTCTGACAAGGGATGTGTTTGCAGCTGCAGAGAGGCTGCTCTGGGCCGGATGGCCTTTTTCGGGTTTGTGTTTTTGTCATTCCCCCCCCCCCCCCCCCCCCCCCCCCCCCCCCCCCCCCCCCCGCCACACACACACCTTTGGTTAAGAAATAGGGAGTTTTCCTTTCCTGGAATTTCCCAAGCTTTTTAGATTATCAACTTTTCCCACTAGGTGGAAGCACAGAGTGCGTCACAATGGTGATCTCTAGCAAAGGGCTGCTAATTAACACCGGTGTCCAAGTGTGTTCTGGCTCTCTCTTTTGAGAAAAGACCATTATGGGGCTGTATGCTTGCAGCCCATGTCACGTCTGTCGACAAAAAGTGGGATGATTTCTGCCCCAGCTTTATTTTGGAATGGGGGACGGTATAATTCCCTTTGGTATATGGGATTTTTCTTTTATACAGGATAGATTCTGGAGTGACAGAGTCCTTTTCTCTTGTGGAGGGAGCGTGTCCCCTACTCTTGGTGGATTTGGAGTCACAGGGCCTTGCAACATCTGTTAAGCAAAACAAAACACTAACAGGGAATACCAACTGAGATCCCACCTTGCCTCTCTGTTCAGATGACTGTCAGTTCTAGCAAAGGAAGAGGGGTTTGCAGCTAAATGCTGGCTGATTAGCGCTGCAGTGCAAGTTTTTAAATCCCAAGTGCTATTCACTCCCTAATTGATCTCTCACAGCTGTGGTTCTAGGTTCCCTTCTGTTTCTGAAGCCTTCTCTACTCCCCTTTAGCCCGGCTCCCCACAGTGTGCTGAGCAGATGAGGCTGTGGGGTTCCAGCTGTGTTCACTGTTCTGATTTCAACACCCAGTTTGTCTTTGGCCTCCTACACTCAGTGTCCAGGATCCCCGCCCAGTGACCCCGTGATGATAGAGCAGTTCCTTCAAGGAAAGGCACCAACCACCCTCAGTTCTCACCCCTGTACGGCCCCCTGCCACCTTCCTCACTCCTTTCCCACCCCACCATTCAGAAGTCATCTGTTCCCATGTACACACAGTTATACATTCCAGATTCTCCTCTTCTAGTCTGCTTTGTGGCATCCTTCTGAGAGCTTCACCTGTACTGCCTCCCTGGACTCTGCTGAAGCCCCTGTCATGCCTCTTAGGCTGCCAGATCCAGCCTCTTCCCCAGTTTTGTTCTGGCTGTCAAGCTCCAATTCCACTGTACATGTCATTTTCATATCTGTATAACACATCAGGGTGATACATTCATCGAGCAGTGGGTATGGAATATCTAACACCAAGCTTGTCTCCTTGGTGGGTCACATAATGTCTTTGCATGTGTCAGTTTTTAATGTCATGTTTGTTGCTGACTCAGAAACCTCTCCCAGTGTTGTGTTATCAGCAATCAGTAGTTCCACCCATACCCCCTCACTTCCCCCTTTTAACAGTGGCTATAGGTCACAAGAAAGCATTCTCTTTGAAATAGGAAGGGTGGGATATTCACATTTTGCTGGTGGTGAGTAACATTTGCACGCTTGTTCCAGTGTGATACAAGAACTCTATGTGTTCAGGGACAATTGAGCTTTGAAGCCATATTCACCAATAAAATGCAAAATCCATGAGTGCCTTTTCTCAGCTGAGACCCAACCCTAGTACTTCTTTTGATGTGTCGGTTCATTGAGAAGACACCATGAAAAGCGAGATCCCAGACCACTAGGCAACCACTCTCTTCTACCTCCTCTGCTTCCAGAGTACAACTAAGGGCTAATGTTGAAACGCAAAGAGAAGGAACAGAGCCCAGGGACAGCTGATCTGTGTCAATGCCATAAGAACCTTTCCATGAGGAAGTACATTGAATTTCCTTTAGTAGAATGTTACCTACCCCCCCCCCCCCCGCCCACACACACCCACAGGTTGGGTGGAAAGGGCTTCATCCTCACCACCACCTGCCCCCAAGTGAACCTGGTTGGCCTAACTCAATTTGGGCATCCAGTTCCCTGAGCTACTACTTATTGCCAGATGAACAATATGGGCAGTGTATGGAAATCAAGCTTTTGCCGGGACTGCTGAGTACTGGCCATGACCCTCGACACTCATGATTGAAAAATGATCAATCACCATGCCAGAAAGGGAGACAGAGAGGCAAAGTGGAAAATCAAATCCTTTGGGATCCTGGATAAAGTCTGGGCCGAAAGCAACACTATCTTTGAATGCTTTTATGTATATGCAAAATTATCTGGGCATGGTGGTACACAGCTGTAATCTCAGCTCTTGGAAGGTAGACGGGATGACTGGGAAGTCAAGAGTATCTTAGGTGCGTAGTTAGTTAAAGACTAGACTGAGCTATATTAGACTACTGTCTTAGCCAATGTTCTATTGCTGTGAAGAGACACCGTGACCGCCAGCTCTCATAAAAGAAAAGTATTTAACTGGGGTCTTACAGTTTCAGAGGTTTAATCCACCATTCTCATCATAGCAAGAAGCACGGTGTTATGCAGGTAGATGTGCTGGAGAGGTTGCTGAGAGTTCTACATTTGGATCCACAGGCAGCAGGAAGAGAGAGGAAGACTGGGCCTGGCTTGGGCTTTTGAAAACTTCAAAGCCTACCTCCAGTGACACACTTCCTCCAACAAGCCCATACTTCTTCATCCTTTCAAATATAGTGCTACTTCCTAGTGAACAAGCATTCAAATCCATGAGCCTTTGGGAGCCATTTCATTCAAACCATCACAACCACACACACACACAAAATCAAAACTCAAAAATCAAAAATTCATCAGTTTAAATGAAAAGTTGTGATACACATTTTAAATATTCTTAATTGGTACACCTTGGAAGGGTAAGATTTTTTTTTTAAAAATGAAACATATATGCTAAGAAAAATATATGGTGAGGAAAAAGATTAAAAGGAGAAAGTAAAATAATCAACTTTTTTCCAGCTAATTTCATTTCTGGTCAGGTTCCTGATCCTCAGTTACACCCTCCTCCAAGGCTGCTCTTGAAGTTGAAGAAGCAGCCCTGCTGGGTCTTTCTAGAGACTGGGATGAGATAACCCAGAAATCAGTTTGAGATCTCTGATTTCTAGCTGCCTCTGTGATTCCTGGAGACAGTTATGAGTCACTGGGGATAGGGGCTGAGGAAGAATCAAGAGTTGAATGGTGGAAAGGTCACTGTGGGCAAGGGGAAAGGGGGATTTAAGCTCTGGTCTTGTGAATAAGAACATGGCTTAAGAGAATACAGAGAGAATAAAGTTTTCTCAGTAGGCAGGGTGGCATGGGAAGGAGGGGAAACACAAGATGAGAAATGACATGGGGACTCTTAAATTTCACAACTGGGAAATGAGGTTCAATCTGAGATCAGCATGTTCGGTTGTGAGAAGCTCTCAATGTGTGTGTAGGGAGACAGCCACGGGTGTAGAAAGAGTAGGGGCTTGTTCCTTCAGGAGACTCTCATCAACTCTTCTCCATACTTTGCGCCAAGGGCGATATGCAATAATTAATCTATTTTCTTTCTGGTGGTCTTTCATAGGAGCGCTTTAAGACTGATATAAGAGCTTGTATTCTATTTATAATATGCTGAGACTTGGACCATATGTTTTCTGAAGCCATAAGAATACTGCTGAATCAATTGCTGTTGAGTGGGTGTTTAGAACACATGAGGGTTGTTTTGGATTTCTCTATGCTGGTTTTACAACATACAGGTTTTATCTCTCCCTTACCTCTTGGATATTAAGGGAAAAAATGTGCCTTCTGTACATATAGCTGTACTGTGCATCTGACATCCATTTGTTGTAACTCCGTGGTTTCATTAGGGCGTTTTGCCAGATATTTCTGGCTTCCAGGCACATGGGAGAATTATACTTTCCCTCTTTCTTGGAACTATGATATAGCCATGTGACTGGTTTGGGCTAATGAGATACAAGGGGACATGACGTGGTAGATTCCATAAAGCCCAGGATGCCATTCACATACTTTATTTTTCTTCTCCATGACATGCATGGCAATAGTTCCCATTTGGAATGGGGACTGCTTCAGCTCTTGGAGTCTCAACATGATTAATGAGAATCCCACTTCACCTAACTCCTGAGTACACGTGGCCTTAGCAAGAAGTATGTCTCTGTTGCTTTAGTACATTAGAATTCTGGGACAGTTTGTCCCTACAACAGAAACTAATTCATCTGGACTTACATAAAACTAAAAAAATATTACAGCAATTATATTTGCAATTAGGGAAAGTAAAATATATGCCTTAATATCTAAGACTTCAACATTTTTAAAAATGATGAAGAA
The DNA here is from genome assembly GCF_903992535.2 of Arvicola amphibius. Classification (NCBI taxonomy): domain Eukaryota; kingdom Metazoa; phylum Chordata; class Mammalia; order Rodentia; family Cricetidae; genus Arvicola; species Arvicola amphibius. Next base: position 155,597,784 of record NC_052049.1, on the reverse strand, counting down.
AACAGAGAAGATAATACTTAAATATTAGTCTAAAAGTATATTTTATAGTTTCTTCTTCTTTTTTTAATTCTTACATATTTTGTTAATGTCATGTAATATATATAAATATATATTTGTGATTTTCATATACTTGTAATTTACTGGATACACTAGGAGGGTTTCTTTGTTACCTGGGACTTTTGACATATACCGTAAGTTTACAATAGTATTCACTGTCTTAATGCATATGCAAGGTCAAATTAACTTTGATTTGATTAGACTTTTTTTGACAGCAAGTTACAGAAAAGTCAAATTGACTAGAAGGAAGCTTGATGTTTCATGTCTGAAGAAGTTGAGACTGAGGGTTGACTGATGTAATAGCTCACGGTTGTCATGTAGGGTCCGGGTTTTCCATTTCCCTTTCTTATACTCCTCTCCTTGGTGCTGATTTTCTTCTCAGGTGTATCATAAGAAGGTTGCAGCACCCCCAGGGTCTTTCTCTGTGCTCAGAGTTAAAGAGGTCAAATGGCTTTCTTTCTGCATCTCTAGGAGAGAGACATCTCTCGCCCCAAAACTCTTAAGTAAACATTTCTGCTCATCTTAAATGCCAGAATCGGGTCCTTGAGCATTTATAACCAGGCTCTGGCCTGCAGTATGAGTCGAAACAGTGGGTAGAATCGCTGTGGTCAGCAGAGCCCATGATGTCCCCACGGACTAAGACTGTCTGACACCTTATACTGATGCTCTTTAGAACGTTTCTTGATTTGCTGAAATAAATGACATTCTGGAAGCAGCTTGCTTTCTGTAACTCAGAACTGCTGGGCCAAAGGATGAAGGTTTTTTTTTTTATTGTTTCTTATTGTGTCACCAACACTCTTCAGTTTGATAAAACTGTATCATCATCAGCCCTTATGAATAATAATGTTATGACTTAACACTTTCAGATGTTGTCAGTGTTGGTTTGGCTTAGAATTCCTTAGCTGCGAGGGCTTCTGAGCATTTCTCCATTGCTTTGTTTGCTTTTATTCACATTTGCTCCTGTAGAAGGTAGCATTCTCTGGCACAACACGCAGGATGCTGAAGTTTCAGTCCTCCAAGAAAACTTGGCCTCGCTCACCTCCATCTCAGATGCAGCAGAGATGGAGCTGGGGACCATCTCAACATAAAATAAATGCAAATTACCCCGAGACTTAACTGATCCAGATGGAACCCACGGGAGGCCCTTAGTGTGGAACAGTCCCAGAGGCTGCAGGCCAAATGCAAGGAATCCCAGCACTCGAGCAGAGTCCTTGGAGAGCACTTGAGCACAAATTATTTTTATGACCACATGTAATGATTGAGTTAGAAGCATTAAAACATTTAAAATGATATTCACATGGAGAAAGATCCTCTGAGGGATGGCTCACTCTCTAACCATGTATCTCTAAAGAAAATAAAGCAACCCACACTTTGCCTATCAGAAAAGTTTTAACAGCAGACTTATCAACCAACGTTTGTTGAAGTAAAATAGTCTTTAGCAGTAATTTTGTCCTGACAAATAACCTTCTTTCCAGTTGGTTGTTTTCCAGTGTCTCGGTGAATAGTAGTGTCTTGGTATAGTAGGGTTCAAAGTGTTTGAGCATTATTTACCATAGGGCTGTCAAGGATGCTCTGAGGAGGTCTAAGAATGCCTGGGAGCCTGCAAAATGTGTGCCCAAGCACTTCATGAGGCAGCGCTCCTGGCATTCACGACACCATCAGGAGAGCCTCAATGTCTCTTCTGTACTTTTCTTCTATCTGAATGTTTTCACCATGGCTCCCTTTTGCCTTTATCATACTTGCCAGCTTGCCTTCTTTTTATAATTGTTTATTTAATTTTGGCTTGAAGTACCCTCCTTCAGGATCCACTGCTGATATAAATGCTATCTGTAGCTCATTCTGCTTCATTCGGGGTGATAAGGGACCAGGATGCTCTGGTTTAGATGCTATAGGATATTTGAGCACACTAAACATCTTTTATTGACTCTTTAATTTTTAAGTCACTTTAGAATTGCTGCATCACATCAAAATTTAAACATCCATTTTCATCTCCCATAACAAAACAAGGGGTCACTGTGAAGTTTTTTTCACTTCCTCCTTTTTCTTTCTCCTCTTCCTTTTCTTCTTTTGTGCTGGGAATTGATCTTGGTGCCTTTTACTTTTATATACTAGGCAAGCCCTCTACTATTAGGCTCTATTCCCACCCCTAGAGTTTCTTTGCTTTTGTAAAATACAGCGAAATTCAAAAGGGCGTCCAGTGTCTAAAAGAAATGGCTACCATCTTGTGTGCTTCTTGCCGACGGTTGCATCTAATCTTAAGCATGAGATAATTCCACATATGCATTTTCATTAGGTTCATAGATGCCTCACTTTCCCAAAGATGCTCCTTTTGAGTTCAGGGATGGTAGAATCTCAGGTATTTGTCTCACTTGCAGAACTTCCTGATTATGTTTTCTCTCTATTCTAGTGGGAAACAACAAGGTATGAAAGTTAGTACAATTGTATATCTGATGTATTGGAAACAGAAGAGATATGTGAAAAATAGTGCTCTGCTCTTCACCTTAAGGTGAAGAAAATGGGGTGGGACGAGGAGCTGGATGTGATGAGGTGGAGACATTCATGGGACACAGGCAGGAGGTGGGTTTTTTCTACTCCAGGGTGCTCAGCAGCTCCATCTGTGGAGGTCAGTAGTGTGAGAATTCCCTCCCTCCCTCCCTCCCTCCCTCCCTCCCTCCCTCCCTCCCTCCCTCCCTCCCTCCCTCCCTCCCTCCCTCTGTGTATGTGTGTGTGTGCTGCATAACAGAATAGGTACTAGTCAATAACAAAAATGTGCATCTGGAGGATTTTATTTCTGGAATCCACATTTCCACACAAGTCACTCTGCATTTAATCCTTTCCCCTCCTTATTCACGTTGTTCTGTTTCTATTTAATTCAATTAATGGTTTTGACTAGTATTTGCTTTTCAATACTTTTCTCTCCTTTTCTTTGAATTCCTTCTGATTACTCTCTATTTCCCTCTTCAGTTCTTTTCTTTGTTTCTCTTCTTTAGCATTTTTTTCAGACTACCTCTGATTTATCCAACAAAGCCAGTTTAAATGCCATGTTCTGCCACTGAATTCATGTAATATCTTTTTTTTCTTTAATGCAGTGAAGAGAGCTGAGACACTTTTAAAAGTGTCTAATTTACTTTTGGAATCTAAGAGGTATTAACTTGTAAAGAGGGTAAAACTGACCTGGGATTTGGGCAGCTAGGAGAGATTGGAGTCACCTGAAGAGACTTAGGTGCCCGTGGCCGAATGAATAAAGAATGAAGATATGAGGAAAGGAATGAAATTCTAGGCTTTCTCAACACGGTGAGCGGTGAGCGCAGGAAACAATAGGAGATTTGCTTCCAAGCAAGCCTGGATTAGGCTGTGTTTACAGCTGAGAATGTCAACAAGGAAACCCGGTCCAGTGCACAGAGCTAGGGCACAACAGCATGTTTTTGTTACACTGACTGAAAACTATGCATAAAAATTGCAAGATTTTTTAAACACAGATATGAACTCAGTCACAAACCTTTGAAGATGCGTTTAATTGTACAGTTCCTCTCAGTGCTGGCGTCATGTCGCAGCGATCTGCACTTTCACTGGTTAGGCCTAATGTTTAACCCATCAGCCTTCCTACCTAGCCAGCTAAGTAAACAGCTACGCAGGCCAGACAAGAAAGACGGCACAACGTTCCTAGAATGTTCTATGCCCAAGAGGGGGAGGCTGATTCTGACTGCATGGATTATAAATGTTTTCAAGTAATTAAAACCTGACTTTCTATACTTGATGTATGCTGTTTCCAAATGTCTAATTGTTTGCACAACTTTAAAATGAAGGGGGTGGGGCATGGCAGCTTTACTGAGCCAGAGGGAGTTGTTTGCAATGGTTCAAATTATGTTTAGATCCATGGAAGGGTGTTTGAAAGCACTCTGAGGCAGCTATAAAGGATATTTTTTTCGGATGATTAAATGCAAATATTGTTTAAAAATTCTTAAGAAAATGATTTAAGAATAAGCAGGAAACAAGAAAAGAGGGGGTGGGGAGCATGAAGGTGAAGGAGCGGATTGTTTCGGAGCGAGTTCTCCTGCCGTGACCCCATGTCGATTGCCATCATCTGAGGAGCCTTTGTTCTGCTGGAACGTGCTGGCAGGAAGATGAGGTACTCAGACTCCGGTGGATGCCTGGCCAAGAAGTGCCAGGGTGCGCTTTATCACGCCCCTGCCCTTTTATAGCCTAGCAGGCTCTGCATCTTCCTCCAGGACGCCCAGGCTTTGCAATGACTGTGTATAGATCCCTGAGCGAAGGCAGAAGAGCGACCTGACCTGGTGCCTCCTAGTGTTTGATGCTGAAACCGCTCAAGGGCTACACCGCAGACCAGCTGGAAACCACAGTTCTGATACATCCTTTTCCTCTGGAACTCCATCAGTTTGAATATTTTAGCTTTATATATGTATGTATTTATACTTATTTCTGGCCCATCTGTGACTGACCGTTGGGCTATTCTGCATGTTAGAAAGTGGCTGGAGAATTTGGAGAGATCACAGGCTCTTGTGGTTTAAATCAACGCTAAGAGGAAGTGACTGTAACTCTCTTCAGAGGAGGTCTCTGACAGCGCTGTTGGGGCATCTCTTCTCCCTGGGGTTTCTGCTGGGGTTGGGGGGCCTGGGTGCAAGGTTCTCTTCATTATCAGCATTCTGCTTTTGCTCTAACATGAGTTTGGAAACGAGGAAGGAAAGCCTGGAGTGGGAGGAAGTTTCAGGAGCATCAGGGAATTCTCTTTTCCCGGGGGTTTCATTCATCTACTCGCTGACATTAATGTTTTATAAAGAAAAGAATTTGCTCTCATTTCTGAGTTTAGATCCAACTTAAAGAGATTCTGGACTGGGACTGCATTTAGGATTGGCAAGGAAGAAAAGTACAAGGAAGGACTTCTAGAGGCTTCTTGGACATCAAATGGTTATTTCACAACAACCTTGTGATGAGTTAAATATAAATGAATCAGAAACATAAGGACAAAATTTCTTCTGAAATTTGCATGTTTTTTTGTTTTTGTTTTTGTTTTTGTTTTTTTTAATTAAAGCAAAGACGTTCTTGGCAAGAAGTATTTAGGGACAAGTTCAAGTCTCTTGATGATGATTAGTTATCCTTTACAGATGCCAAATGCTGCCAGGCTCTATCTTCTTCTCTCTTATCTTCTTTCTCTCTTCCCTCTTCTACCCATTTCCTGAGATTTGTGTAAACTGCAAAGCTTTGGGTTGGTCACCAGCCTAGTGTGCAGCTCTTTCGGGCTTTCCCGAACTGCCTGATTTGAGCAGGAGAGTGATTTGGAGCTGGAGATGGGGGGGACACGCTCAGACATGGAGTGAGATGGCTTATATTTGGACCCTGTTCATGTGACCGATATCTTACTGTGAGCTGGTGCGCTTGAGATTTTTCAATGCTATTACGAAGAATAAGTCTATTTAGCGAGAAGCGTGTACTCTGGAATCAGGTAAGGATGCAGCACTGAAGAGCAGCCAGCTCCTTCCTGGGCATGGTCTTGCTTACTCTGGCAAAGACAAAGCTTTTGTCATTTATTCATGCACACAGATGTTATCATGGGAAGCATTCACAATGGGTTATACTGGACTGAAAATGAATTACAGAGGAAATAATCTGAAAATTACCCGGCGATTGATTTTTGACAAGTGGAAAATGTCATCAAAGGTAAGGGTAATGTTGGCAGTGCTTGGGGATTTGCAGATGTCTCTTTTCTTGCATAGAGGCTTCTCAGTCGGGAATTTGTTTACGTCATATCGTGGGTCCATTAGTCACAGCAAGGACTCTACCTGCCTGGCAACATCTTATTCATCATACTAGGAGACTCTACCAGACCTAGCACATGCACGCAAAAAGATCAACATTGTGAAATGGGCCAATTCTTTCCTGAGGGCGTGAACACAGTACTTAGCTCATGGTAGACACTCAAAATGATGTTGCCAGATGAATTACACTTAGCATTTTATGCACGGTGGCTAATTTTAAAGGCAGCAGAAAGAAGATTGGGAATGAATGGTCTAAGAAAAATGTAAGACAGTAGGATCCCAAAGAATGAGATGATCCTTGTAGTGTGAAGCGGCGGGGCTGCGTCCTGCCACCCGGCTCCCAGCAACCGGCTAGCTTTCCGCCACCCGGCCGCCGGCTAGCTTTACACCCGAAATAATTACACGGAAACTGTATTCATTTAAACACTGCCTGGCCCATAGTTTCAGCCTCTTATTGGTTAACTCTCACATCTTCCTTTAACCCATATTTAGTAATTTGGGTAGCACCACGAGGTGTGGCTTACCAGGAGAGATCTTAACCTGCGTCCATCTCGGAGAGGAGCAGCATGGAGACTCACTATCGTGACTGCCTGAAGCGTCTCCCTAACTCTACTTCCTTGTTCCCACAATTCTGTTCTGTCTACTCCACCTACCTAATTTTCTGTTCTTAAAGGGCCAAGGCAGTTTTCTTTATTAATTAACCAATGAAAGAAACATAGACAGATAACTCTCCTCCATCATTTCCCCTTTTTCTGTTTAAACAAAAAAGAAAGGCTTCAACTTTAACATAGCAAAATTACTACTTCGAGAGGAAGATGGGCATCGAAGAGGCTACTTATGGAGTTTGTTAGCCATTTGGGCAAGAAACTGCTCTTGGCTGGACTGTTCCATAAACTGGACACAAAGAACCCGCAGAGAGAGGACTGCTGAACTTGCCTAAAGGTGAGATGGTCTTTCGGGATTCCTGATTCATGAAACAGTCTGCGAGACGTTCTGCAGGACACAGCAGAAAGTGACTGAACTGTCTTTGGAATTTTTCTGCTTCATGGAAATGTCTGCTGGATACTGTGGGCCTGAAGCCCGAAGATGGATGCCCCAAAGGTACAGAGGAACTTTGGGTGACTGTCCAGGCAGCGAGTTGTCTCTGTCATTTCTAGAGTTTTATAAGTTACTTATTTCTTGTTTACTTAGGTAATATATCCTTCTGGAGTCTTTGATAGAGTTGAAGAATAAATAGATAGTTATAGATTTCCTTAGTTATGATAAAAGATAAAATAGATTTAAATATTGTAACTGTAATACTTGCTTGATAACTGTTTTGTTACATGTAATTTTACTATGTTAAAGTTAAAGCCTTTCTTTTTTGTTTAAACAGAAAAAGGGGAAATGATGGAGGAGTGTTTATGTGTTACTTTCATTATTAATAAAGAAAACTGCCTTGGCCCTTTAAGAGAAAATTAGGTAGGTGGAGTAGACAGAACAGAATTGTGGGAACAAGGAAGTAGAGTGGGAGAGACGCTTCAGGCAGTCGCCATAGGAGTCTCCATGATGCTCCTCTCCGAGATGGACGCAGGTTAAGATCTCTCCTGGTAAGCCACACTTCGTGGTGCTACCCAGATTACTAAATATGGGTTAAGGAAGATATGAGAATTAGCCAATAAGAGGCTGAAACTATGGGCCAGGCAGTGTTTTAAAAGAATACAGTTTCCGTGTAATTATTTCGGGTGTAAAGCTAGCCGGTTGCTGGGAACTGGGCGGCGGGAACGCAGCCTGCCTCCGCTTCCCACTACAGATCCTAACGGACTGTGGGATAGTCTCAGTGGGCAGTGAGGGAACCTAGAAGGTGGCGAGGTAAGGACTACCTTATTTAGCTTGTTGGTCATGTTGGATGGCTTCTTCTAAAAGGTTTCAGAAAAAAATGATGATGATGACGATGATGTTGAACAAACCCCAGGATTGGAAAGAGGTTGTGCCAGGGAGGGAGAGTCAGTGAATGTCACGTGACCTCTGTCCCAGTGCTCTGCAGTCTCATCAATTCACCCAGCAGTTTATTGATCCTCCTTGGTGGTCCAGAGATGGGGAGGCAAATGAGGCACGATTAAGGAAACGTAGTATAAAAGACATTGAGAACATTTCGTAGCTACGACCCCAAAGCTTACTGAGATGATACTACTGTAAAGGGTAGAGACTGCTCGAATTTGAGGCAGGCCCCTGAACTCCACCCAGTGCCTGCCTCAAGCATCTCCTTCAGGGGCCCCTGGCCTCCCAGACTCCCATAAGTCTCAGCTCTGGAGTAACATTTGTTGTGTTGAGCTCTTCCTCATCAGATACACAGTAAATTGAGCCACACTGAACTGAGTGCCTCTGCCACACGAACCTGTGGTAATATTGCTTCTCAGGCAGGAGGGAAGACTTGTCAAAGTGGAGTGTCTCATCATGCTAGTCCTCCACAATCACCCAGCGACAGCAGACTGAAGTTCCTCTGCCACCCTCAGGGCCAACTAGCAGTAGACATCTGTGTTGATGTAGAAGCTGACTAGAACAGTTTGCCCTTGGAGGAGAAATCCAGTCAACACCAGTTTTCATCAGCTCAGATGTTTGTTTTTTCCAGCTACTTATTTGTGAAGATAAAGACACTTCACTGTATGTTTTCTTAACTGTCTTACTTACTGTATTCCCAGGGTCCCGAATTCTTCCTTCAGTGTCCCTCCAATGCTTAGTGTTTGAAGTGACCTCATTTGTCATCTCTCATGGTCTCTCTGCTGCTTTACCCACTCAGTTGTCCATCCCACATGCACCTCAAAAGAGTTGGAGGTTTTAGACCTGCTTCAGGAGATGGGTGTGGGATGCAACATCTGACTTGGCTTGTGACACAGTACACAATAGTAAAAAGTTCTTCAAAATGCTAGAAGAGGGAGGAGGAGAAGGAGGAGGAGAAGGAGGAAAAGGAGAAGGCAGAGGAGGAGGAGGTGGACGAGGAGAAGGAAGAAAAGGAGAAGGCAGAGGAGGAGGAGGTGGAGGAGGAAAGACTTAGCAAGACCTAAGATATACCCAGTATTTTTTTTTTCTATAGTGTTGTAGGATTAAATTTGTGCTAGCCATGTGAGAACATGCAAATGCATAGTACCTTCGACAGTGTCTTGTTCCATAGGGCTGCTGTATTACATATATTCAATATATAATATACTTTATTTAGAGATAGTTGGAGTGTAGATAAATCGCATTTGTTTGAAATTTGTGTTTAGTGTTTGAAGGAGGAAACCTTGGTTTTGGCATCCCTGAGAAATCTAGGAGCTCTGTCTGCCATCAAGTGACTTGGAGAAACAAACACGCAAAGAACGCCAAGCTGAAGGACAGACAATATCTCAAACACTGCTTAGACAGTGCTTGGGAAATGTGAAAAGAGCTACACAGCAGCAAACCAGCCTGCATGTTCTTCCCCCATTACTCACTTCCGACTTCAGCTCCCCGAGGCTTATCTGCGTTAGACACTGGGTGGGTAGGTTGTCCTGATGCTCTCTCTACATGTAACCGCTGTTACCTGAGCTCTTCACTGACTCCCTCTTCTTTCGTGACCTTTCTCCACGTACATTCTTCTGAAAAGGCTGAGGGGGAAATTAAATGCATGTGTCTTTTTGGCTCTGCGGTGGCTCTCTGAATCACCAAGTTCTCTACGCGCCTCATCAAGCATGGATGAGTAGTGTAGGAGGAGGCAGAGCAGTACCTTCGTGTCTGGGACCTCGGCCCTTTCCCAGCCACGAGTCCCACAAAGAACTGCCGTATGGTGAATGGGGCTTGGAGAGCTGCTGCCTGCAGTATTTCTTGGTGACAAGCATGTTGGCAAGATTATTGAGAATGTGTGCTCGATTCATTTTTGTCTCTCTGGTGCTTTACTTGGTACCTAACACATGGCAGTACACAACGTTTCGTTAATGAATGAACAAAGAGTCTAAAGCTATAGGCCTTTTTACTTTGTTTTGATTTTGGCCTCTTTCTTTCAGGTTGTGTTTTTAGGGTTCATCTGTAGCATGCATAGTATTGATACTATTTTATTAAATGGATCTAACACATTTTGTTCATTAGTTCATAAGCATCTGGGGGGTTTTCTTTTCTTCTTTTAAAATAAATGTATTTATTTATCTATTTATTATGTATTTAACATTCCTGCCACAGTTTCCAGTTTCCCTTCCCTCTTCTCTTCTCAGTCTCTACCCCTGACCCCTCTGCTGTTCTCCTCCACTCCTCTTTCATTTCTGTTTAGGAAAGAGCAGGTCTCTCTTGAGTATCAACAAAACATGTCCTATCAAGTTACATTAAGACTAAGCACCTCCCTGTTTATTAAGGCTGGGCAAAGCGACCCAATAAGAGGAACAGGGTTCCAAGAGCTAGGAAAAGAGTGAGAGACAGCCCCTGTTCCTGCTCATGGTGGCATCTCTGCACCCCGTTCCTTTGCTATACACAAAAGTATCACTATGTAAGTTAGCATCTTTTTTCTTCACACATGAAGTCAGATTCATTGACAGTGCTATGCACTGCTACATGAGGTTCACTCTTGGACACACAGTTTTTCAATACTGATGATATTGATGGGACTTCAAAGTAGACTAGAACTGTTCTCTCTAGCTCATTCTTTCTACCTCATAACTGAATGTCTGATTTTCAGATTCCATAATAAAGATTTATTTCCTAATATTCTTTGTAGTAGGTGTGGATGTGACTTGCCTTTGACCAGTAAAAGAGGAAATATGTATAACCCGCAGGAATTTCATTTCATACTTTGGAGGATGTTTTATACCTTCTTTCCTGTTGGCTGGAATACAGATGTGATCATTGGAGTTTGAGCAACTATATTGGACCCTGAAGTAGAAAACTCATACTGAAAATGTCCTATAGTGGTATATTATTTGTGTTTTAATAAATAAAGCTTGCCTGAAGATCAGAGTGCAAACCAACCACAATAGTCAGCCATACAAGACAGATAGTGGTGGCATACACAACTTTAATCCAAGCAACCACGCTAGTTAGCCATAAAGGCCAACAGTGGTGGTACATGCCTCTAATTCCAGCTCTAGAGAGGAACGGAAGATGAAAGAGACAGGTCTCAGTCTCAGTCTGAGGATTCATGGAGGCACGATTGCCCATTTTGGTCTGAGGCAGATGTAAGTGCTACAATGTACGATGTACAAGGAGCCTGGCCCCTGATGCTAGCTCCGGACTGCCCACCTCAAGACATTCTTTATGGGTTAGTGAAGTGAGCTTGTGGTTTGTTTGAATTACTCTTGGTTTTGGCTTCCTTTCATTCAGAAGTACACCCAATTTTACCAACACAAGAAGTGCTTTCTGAAATTGTGCCAGGGAGACAGAATATGGCATGCTCTTTATGACACAGATGATAAGCGACTGAGATTGTGCACAGTTCTCCCAACTTGTAGATTGGGTGCCTATGGAATTAAATTTGAAGTTTAATTAGGTTAGAGCCCAGTATGCCTCAGTTGTATAGACACTGCCAAAGGTTTCAGGAGAGGCCTTCTTTCTTGACCTAAATGTCTATATCATTCAAATAAAAACACATTTATCCTACCACTTTGATAGAATTTCCAAATTATTTCTATAAGTCAGTGATACAGATAGATATATTATATATTTTTTTGTTAATTTTCCTAGGGTTTTAGAGTTAAACTGGCTCCTTGTATAACTTTCATTTTAATCTTGGTTGTAGAAAATGGAGAAAATTCTAAAACATTTTTTTGGAAAAAATAATTTAACTTCTCTGTATAATGCTCAACTCAAATCCATGTTGGTATGAATACATGGCATCCCATTGGATAATTGTGATTGAACATAGTGAAGTTGTAGAAATTTAATTATGAAACAGCTGTTGTCTCACAGGTCTGAAAAGTGAATGAATTACAAGTCACGTGGTCGTGATCTCCGTTTAACTAAAGACTTTGCATCCTCGGACCAATCTCGGTGAGGAAAGACTCAGAGTTGCAAGGGAGTGCTTACATTTCCCCTTTAATATATTTATATGCAATAAAGGTATGTCTGAATTGCCTACTATAAAGGTATGTCTGAATTGCCTACTGAAAACAAAATCATATTACACATGATCTTGATTGTTGCCTTCCATTTCACTCCAAACATAATAGTGAATAGCTATAATGTTATATAAATTGAGAGACTCACATATGTAATTGTTCATATAAAAATCTCTTTGAATGAGTAGGCATTAACAATTTGAGTAGCAAGTCCCAGGGGTAGGGAATAGACAAAGGCATAATAGCTCTGGAGCTTAGGTACCCAGTACTGTAGAGAAACGAAGTATGTCAAGATTGAACTTGTAGGATGCTCAGAACAAAGCCTTCCAGAAGGGACAGTGCTATTTCGGGCAGCTCTGAGTGTGATGTAGACTGCCAAGCTCTCTTTACTGCCAACAGAGTCAAATTGACCTCTAAGCTGGGTATGACAGTGGAGGTCATGTGATATTAGTGGGTACAGTCCCAAATCATTGGCTCAAGCCTCAGTTTTGGACACCAACTGCCAATGAGACTTTCTCTGAATACCACTTTCCTTCTTGGTAAAATAAAAGGTTTTGTTTTGATTTTTCAAATGAACATTTACCTTCCAACTTGAGTTTTCTAAACTCCACTCTTCTTTATTTAACCGAGTGGAAATGTGGGACCCGGACATGAGTTTGTTCCCATAGCTGTGATTGTGACGCATTTGTGCTGAGAAAATCCTACGCAAGGGAACTATGAATTGAGGAGAAGCTGACGTCACGTTTGGGCTGGGGACTGTCTTGTAAAGCAGAGGAATCCAGGGTCCTGGGATTACACTCCCTGCCTCTGTGAAGATCTTGAGTCACAAATGCTGTGCGGGCACCATTCAGATGAAATCTGAAACAATTATTAGATATTTTCTAACTACCCTGGGATTTATAACTGTGTTTGACAAAACACGTGGTTGACATCACGTTCTTCAGTTTTTGACCAGATGTTGGGTGTCATATGAGCCCAGCGAAGGCGGCCCATGCATCACAAAGGGAATTGCAAGTGACGAAAAATAATCAGTTCCTTCAGTTGCCACAAAGAACGCTAAATAAGAAAAACCAGATTATTGATGCAGGCTTGACACTGCCATGGATGAGTTTAGCCAAACTGAACTGGGTAGTTTTTAGCTAGATGCCTTCCCTTTACTGGTCATACTAACAGTCTGCATTTTGATTTTCTGAAAACATACCTCACTCCCTTCATGTTTAGCAATACATGTTTAGAATGCTTTCAAAAATTGAGAGAAAACTCAGCCCAAACTAGTGTAGGCAAAAGTGGAATTCATTGGTTATGTCCATTGAAAAGTCCTCCAGAGGATCTGCTGCAGACGAAGCCCAAGGGAAAGGTTTGGTCTCTGTCCCCAGCCACTGATTTTTCTCAGCCTTTCTTCACAATTAAGCCGCTTTTGCTTTTAACCCTGTTCTCTGGCTCTGTGGGTAGGGATTTCATAGCATGTCTGCCTAATGCCCCTGCAGGATCTCAGACTTACTCATTCATAACTACAATGCCCATTGCTTCTCATGAATTCCAGCTATGACACATACCTGTATGTCACTCAAGACAGGGAACAGTGATGTTCTCAGGGAGTTAGGGCTGAGTCTTGGGCCATCTCACAGTGTAGTGAGGCCACTCAGATCTGCATGGCCCTGGCTGTAGCATGCCCTTCAGATCATCACCTGACCCCAGGTAGCAGAATAGACCCTGAATTTTGCATGGCCTTCAGTGATGGTCATGGATAGCAATTCAGATCCTGTGGCAAGGTCACGGACCCAGACATGGCCCCTCACTGCAGCATGGGCTCTGATGTCATTATGGCCCCAGAAGGCAGCGTAGCCCATCCAGATTAGCATGGCCCTGGTGGAAGTATGGATCTTGGAGACCAACATGGACTCAGGTGTTGGACTAGACCCCCGTCATCCCCACTGCCTTCAGTGGTTACTAAAGCCATGGACACCGACACAGACCCTGGCTGCAAGGCCATGGACTCAGATATGGCCCCTGTAGCAGTGCAGGCCTGAATGTCATCATGTCCCCCAGTGGCAGCACAGGCCACTAAGATCAACATGGACCTGGTGGCGGCATGGCCCTTGAACATCAAAATGGCTATAGGTGGTGGCCCATATCCCGGACACACTGTGGTCTTGGTGGCAATGTGAGTCATGGATATCAACATAGACCCAGAGTGTTAAACAAGCTGCCCACATCAGCCCGTTTCTCACCCTCACTTCTTCAGAACTGTCTTTTACCACAGCACATGATCCATGCCTCCTTGGTTACCTTCCCATTTCACCACCATATAGTTGCCCATCATATTGGCACCCAACTACCCGGTGCCACCAGGGGCTGGGTGGGCATGTAGATGGTTCAGGTAGGCTGAACCATGAGGACCCAGGCTGTCCCCTGGGTGCCTTTTGCCTGCCTGAACCATATCAAATTAACTTCTTTCTATTTTATGGCATTTTAAAATAACTTCCTCACAAGGACTCTTCCTGTCCCAAAGTAGACATCACCCCTGTCCTACAGTTTTAGGAGCTGCTTAGCAACCAGCCCTCTAAGGAAATGCTCTCCTATCATCTGCCAGTGTGAGGTCATTAGGCAATCCTCCTACAAGTCAAGATCACATCCAAAGAAAATTTCATTCCTGTTTCCTAAAAGTGTTAGTTTGCTAATCTGTCATTTCCCTGATCTAGGCAAAATGCCATTGTATTATCCATGAGCAAAATGCTATGGTTCTTAAAGATTTTGTTTAAACATTACTCACTGTGTTTCCACATTTTCAAGTGTTGCCATCCCCATTAAAGTCAACAAGCTGGAACTGGTATTGATCAGTAGAATGATTTCATTTTAATTCACATTCCTTCTAATGAGGAAGAGGAACTGATTGGGCACTGGTGAACTTTTTAATTCTGCGTCATAACAATGAAAAAAATCACTTGTGAGATATATGCACCTTTTCACTTGTGAAACATCTTCCCTTGTTTCTGGAGTTTGCTGATAGTACAACTGAATATTAAGAATATTGAAATATAATGAAAGGCCACTCTTTGGCTGGGAAGGTTCTTTTCTATAGTAGGAAAAGATCGAGCAGAAACAGAATTAGATAACAATAGCTATTACACTAGTAATGGCCAGCACTTAACAAGGATATACTATATGAGATGCTGCTATGAACACCCAGTTTATCTCTTATAGTTCCTTATAACCTAGACTTTTACATTGTGGGTTGTGATTTCCCCATATGCATGTAATTGAATGTACTGAATGTGGAGAGGCACAAAAATTGGCAACAGTTAAGGTTTCTGAAGGTAAAACGACTAAAAATAATTAAACATAAAATGCATAATGAATCTGGAGCATTTTGGCAGTGCTGGCCAGTGTTGCATCTCATGGATTCACTGTAGCCTTGTTTTGGAACATACAACATACACACTTTGCACTGAGTGTGTTATCACATCATTGAGTGCTAATGATTGCTGCCTCAAATACCATGGCTCAGAAAAGAGTCTACTGTATGTTATGAACATCAGTGTTTTTCTGTACCTACCTTATTCATATAAAACAAAGACTTCTGATATTATTCTCACCAGCATTTCTTGGAACATATGTATCAAAGCAGCATGTCTTTAAATTGTGCTGTATTAAGAAGTTTGATTTGAGAAATTTCTGTTTGAATTGCTGACTTGCATTTTGTAAAAAGCTATTGTTAGGAGGTGAGGTAGTTTGAATGTAATTGTATCGCATAATCTCATAGGGAGAGGTACTAGTAGGAGGTATGACTTTTTTTGGAGTGGGTAAGGCCTTGTTGGAGGAGGAAGTGTGTCGCTGTGGGGGCAAACGTTGAGGTTTTCTGTGCTCAGGATACCATCCAGTGTTTCAGTCAACTTCCCGTTGCCAGCAAGATGTAGGACTCTCAGCTGTCTCTACAGTAGTGCATCTTCCAGCATGCTGCCATGTTCCCCACTGTGATAATGGACTGAACCTCTGAACTGTAAGCCACCCCAATTAAATGTTTTCTTTGTAAGAGTTGCTGTAGTCGTGGTGTCTCTTCACAGCAATAAAACCCTAACTAAGACAGAAGTTGGCACCAGGGACTGGGGATTGCTGAGAAAGGCCTGAACATGTTTTTCCCTGGAGTAATGTGGACTTTGGCAGTTTGGGTTAGGAAAGCATTTAAATGCATTAAGTGCTGTTTAAAGGGCCATACTTGTAGGATCATGGAAGACAGTGGTGTTGAATGTGATTTGATGAACTGCGGGGATCAACAGGTTTCAGAGGAGAAGAATGTTATTGTATCACCTAAAGACTGGTCTTGTGATATTTTGGTAAAGAAAGTGGCTGCTTTTTGTCCTTGTTCAAAGGGTCTGCCTGAAGCTAAAGTGAAGAGTTTTGGATTAATTTCAGTGACAAAGGAAATCTCAAAACAGCATAGTATAGACTCTGTTGTATGGTAACTAGTGTTCATACATATAAGGATTTATAATGAAAAGGAGCAATCTAAGCAGGGTAAATTATAAAATGTAAGTGTTGAGGAAAAAAGAACACCAGGAAGTAGAATGAAGCAAAATCCTGTTTGTAAGGAGATAAGCAGATTAAGAAATGGAATAAAGGGAGTGGTGACCTCAGGGCAATATCCCACCCAGCAAAATTTCCAACTTGCAGAAAGAAACTAAAGAAAAGCTTAGAGGCAGGTATGGTGGTGCACACCTTTAATCCCAGCACTGGGAAGGCAGAGGCTGGCAGATCTCTGAGTTTCAGGCTAGCCTGGTCTAGAGATCCAGTTTCAGGACAGTCAAGCTTAGGCAGTGAAGGACAGGAAGCTCCTGAAGATGTCACTGAATGAGGGGACCATGTTCCAGTCACCACAAGCTGCACAACTTGGCAGCTTCAGCCATGTGGTTCTGGCTTTAGAGTTAAGGACAGAAGAAATGGGTTATGAAGTTTGCCTCTGTGCCTAAAGAAAGTTTCTGAGACCAAGCATGTGTCAGGGTGCCCCTGAATGGAGGCCCAAAGAGGCCATTGTGAGAAGCTTTAATTTTGAAACCTGGATTGCCTTGGAGAACCCACGAGGTTAGAGATGCCAGAATTGTGGGATAACTGCTGAGGAGAGCTGCAAACAGGGGAACCAACCCAAGAGAAAGACGTGTGCTGCAGTCACCAAAGCTGAATGGAGGTGGAGATCTAAGAGCGTTTTGACCTCAGACATGAAGATGCAGAGTTTGGAGTTTGACCAGCTGACTTTTGGTCTTGCTTTGGTCCAGTATTCCTTATTGTGCTTTCTTCCCTGCGTTTTGGAATGGTAATGTTTATCCTGTGCCACATTATATGTTAGAAGTATATTGTCTATTTTTGATTTTGATTTTACAGGGGATTACACTTAAGAGATTGCATGAGTCTCAGAAGAGACCTTGAACTTTAGACTTTAAAACATTGTTGAACTATGAGAGACTATGGGAACTTTTAAAGTTGGACAAAATGCATTTTTCATTATGATATTGTTACATTTTTATGGGGGCCAGAGAGTGGAATGTGGTAGTTTGAACCATAATCTCATAGGGAGTGACACTATTAGGAGATATTGTAATGGTCTGTCCTGTCCCTTTAAGAGACAAGCCCTGCCCACTCCCCCCTCCCTGTCCCCTGAGGCAAGCAGATCTTCCTTCTGCTTCCAGCCTGTTAGTCTTTCCTTTCCTTTCCTTTCCTTTTCTTTCCTTTCCTTTCCTTTCCTTTTCTTTCCTTCTCTCTCCTGAAGAAGCAGCTTCTGCCTCTCTCCCTTGTCCCCACTTCTTCCCTTCCCCCTCTATCTCTGTCTCTGTCGTATCTGTCTCTGTCTCTGTCTCTGTCTCTCTCTCTCTCTCTCTCTGTGTGTGTGTGTGTGTGTGTGTTCTTCTCCCTTCTCCCTTTCCCCCCTTTCCCTTTCCCCTCCATAACCCACTAAATAAATGCCCACTTTCTCTGCATGGTGTGCCTCTCACCTGTTGCATGGCTCCCCTCCTGGGAGCAGCTGCCTTTCTGGCCTGCAGTGGTCTTGTGCCCACTGCTGCCACTCAGGAATTTTTGTTATGGTATTTTTACCATAACAGGTATGACCTTGTTGAAGTGGGTATAGCTTTGTTGGCAAACTTGGAGGTTTTCTATGCTCAGGATACTGCCCAGTGTCTCAGTTGACTTCCCATTGCCTGTGAGATGCTGGACTCTCAGCTGTCTCTCCAGTACCACATCTGCTGGCATGCTGCCATGTCCCCTGCTATGGTAATAGTGGACTCATCTCTGAAACTGTAAAGCCATCCCAATGAAATGTTTTCTTTATAAGAGTTGCTGTGGTCATGGTGTCTTTTCACAGCCATAAAAACCCTGAGACAGGTGAATTTGGGCTTGGGGTCAGAATAGAATTTCTAAGAAATAGCCCTAAAAATACTTCTACCATTTTGTCCTCTGTCTTGGTAACCTTTCCTATTTCTCTGACAAAAGCAACTTAAGGAAAGAAGGGTTAGTTTTGTCTCACAGTTACAGGTATAACCAGTCCATCATGACCTTCATGACAGGGAAGTCAAGGAAGCAGGATCTTGTATCCACTGGTCACATTGCAGAAACAGTCAGGAAGAAGAGAACAGCATGCTCAGCTCACTGCATCTGCTTTACCATCCAGGTTCTATACCCAGGATTGTTCCCATACCCAGCTAAGATTCATTTCTCCTATCAGGCAACCTAATCAAGATAATCCCTCATAGACTTCTCAGTGCCTAATCTTAATTTATATAATCCCTTGTAAATTGTCTAAGCTGCAGTTCTTAACCTGTGGGTTATAACTCCTTTGAGGACGTCATATAGCAAATATCCTGCATATCAGATATTTACATTATTATTCCAAACAGTAGCAAAATTACAAAGTTGTAACAAAATAATTTTATGGTTGGGGGAGTCAGTGCAACATGTGGAACTATATTAAAGGATCACAACGTTAGGAAGGTTGAGAACCATTAGTCTAGATAGAGGCTTGTCTCCTAGGTGACTCTAGAGCCTGCCAAAATGGCAATTAATACCAACTATCACATACCACATTCTCAGCATTGATGGATGTAAAGTCAAAACCTTTATAAACTCTAAAAAATGTTGAAGACACCCTGCATCTTAAAGCATCAGATATTCAACCAGACTGAATTCTATATGTGAAAGTAACAAGCATGTTAGAGGAAACATCTTCCTTTGTCTTCAATAAAATAGTTATGTGTGCAGTGAAAAAGTATTCTAAAATAAATGCCTCATAGTTTATTATCATTAAGAGTTTGATTTCTATAAATATTCTACAGGTCTGTTATGCAGAGTTGTATAAAACTTTCTCAGGCAAAAAGGGTTTGAGGGGGAATTTTTAATCAGTCCCACTCTAAGGCAACCCTCGGAAGCAGGGACATCATTGACCTCATTTTAAAACAAGGAGAGGAAGCTCAAGGAAGTTTGATAGCTTACCCAAGGACATGTAGTTCAAAAATGCTAAGCCACTAGCCATGTGTTCTCTTCTCAGGTCTTACCACATACTCGATTCTACATTTGTTTCTATCAGTTATTTGTCAATGCTTTGTATTCAAAAAATGCTATCATCTCAGGAAGGTTATTATAACCCCTGTTGCTTACATACTGGGAGTTGCAGATTAGAAGATGAATGAATCATTGCCAACTTTTGTTTTATTTGATCATTTAGGTCATGATTTATTGATGCAGGATTTTTTTATTTCTAAATAACTCTCAAGGGGAATTTTATTAGCACATATAATTGTTAGCACATGTAATTATTAACATATAGTCTCCTGACTGCTGAGCCATCTCTCTGGCTAGAACATATAAGCTTTAACAAGAGTTCATTTTCTCATATGACCCTTCAGAATAATGGAAAACTTGCATTCGTGACGATAAGACAGATGTTCTCTCAGAGACATAATGCCTGAATACACACTGCCTCCTGCCCCGAAGTATGGGGTTTCATTCCCAGCAGCCCTAGTATCTGTTAGTGACATAGCACACAGTGGTCTATAATCCTGAAATACTATATTTTATCATATAAGAAAATCCTCTTCAGTGTTTACTCTTTGGCCTAGTAGCAATATTGTGTCATTCTCCAGAAATGTTTCTTTTGTTTCCAGAGCCAACCTTAGCTTAGAGAATTGCTATCCAACAAGTTCAATTGTGTGTTTGAACAATAAAAGAGGGAAAGCCCTAAACATTCAGTTTAAATCTCTTAAGTCAAGCCTTCTAGGTTTGGTTGGCTGCCAAAAGACACCAGAAAAGAGTCTTGAAGCTAATGGTTGAGGAGATTGGAAATTGGTGTTCATTGAAGATTTGTGGAAAGCTGTTTCTTCATCAAGATGTCAAAGATGAACAGAGTAAAGTATTTGCCATTCATTGTTTTCTTCTCATTTATCTGTGAGTGCCATTTGGACCCAATTCCTATTCATGGTGTTGTGACAATATATTCCTCTGTCAAAAGCTAGATGTTGAAAGTCCTGCCTAACAGAACCCTTCCTCTCAAGGTGGGAAGCAATGGACGTATGGTAACAGGACAACACCAAACTAGGCTAAAGTTACAAACTATTCGTGTTGTCATTGTCATTTTAAAAGTTAGATGTTACTACTTCCTGACAAGGCACTGACAGTTTCTTTGTGTTTGTTCTGTATCTGCCATCTTATGTATGTAAGGTCTGTGATCAACCACAGTTTAGTACAATTGTGTAGATGCTCTGGGCACAAACCTCTTTCTGAACCGCTGGCAGCTAATTATTTGGATGAACTGTGTTTTCTTTTAGCACTTTACTGTTTATTACTTAAAAGCTAGAGTATAATAAGTTTTCAAATTTATTATATACTTAAACTTTGGATTAGATAGATAGCTCCTTGCCCTTAGAAGTATTGTGACCTTGAGTTCCTGATGCCAGAAGCTGTTTGAGGCAATTCTGGGCTTATCACTTTCACATCCATCTCTATAGCTGCTAACTTCTAAGCCACCTTCCTACCAGTGCTGAACTGAAGTGGGTGAATATGTGCCAGTGGTCTTGATTTGGGCCAACACGGAGGTGGCATTTTGTTTTGTTCTCTTCTGGTTTTAATAGATTGTCCTCAAGTGCCACAGCTGCTACCATTGAAAGGCATTATCTTTTGTGCTACATTTCAGACTAATAATTATTTATTTTGATAAATTAAAGGCATAGTTCATCATAGCATTAATAAAGCTTAAACAACCTTGATGTTTTCATTACCTTGTAAAATATTTCTCAGGTAAAGGTGTGATTCCCAGGGAAGCTGACTAAATAGTTTAAATAACTCTCAGATACCAATATTTATGTAAAAGAATAGTTTATAGGCAGTCCTGTCATCTCAGATTCCAGGCTGGGAGCAGCTGAGCTAATGGAAAAGAGGGGGTCTTTGCTTATCCTTTCTTTCTATTCCAAACTATGGAAAAGGACTACTTTTAGACCCTTAGGTCTGTGTAAGTAAGGGAAGAGTGTCACTAGAATTCAGGCTCCTTCCTGAAAAACGGGGTTTATTTCATCTTATAACTCTCAGGTCAAACTCCATCATTGAGGGAACAAGGTCAGGGGAGGAATGCAAGGCAAGATTCTGGAGGCAGGACTGCTTCCTGACTTGCTCCTCATGGTTTGCTTTGCTCTGCTTTCTTCCTTCCTTCCTTCCTTCCTTCCTTCCTTCCTTCCTTCCTTCCTTTCTTTTTATTGATTTTGAGCTCTACATTTTTCTCTGCTCCCCTCCCTGCCTCTTCCCTCCCCTTCAACCCTCTCCCAAGGTCCCCATGCTCCCAATTTACTCAGGAGATCTTGTCTTTTTCTACTACCCATGTAGATTAGAACTACATATGTCTGTCTCTCTCAGGGTCCTCATTGTTGTCTAGGTTCTCTGGGATTTTGATTTGTGGGCTGTTTTTTGTTTGTTTGTTTTTTGATTTATGTTTTAAAATGACATGAATGAGTACATGTGATAATTATCTTTCTGGGTCTAAATGGCCCTTGACTGAAGAATGGATAAGGAAAATGTGGTACATTTGCACAATGGAGCACTACACAGCAGAAAAAAATTGCAGGCAAATGGATGGAGCTAGACTATATATTCTGTACCAAGGAAGTGAAATTGAAGAGTAAGACTGAAGAGGTGTAGACATCAGACTGAGGTGGGATGGAGTCATAGAGTGATTGCTAGAAGCTTCCCATGTTGTCTGCTTCCACGTAACATTGGTAACATGCTAGAGAAGCCAGCTGCACTGTTAGAAGAATCTGTGTGAAGTAGACAGAGTTGTTTTTTCTTTGACACTCCCATGCTCTCTAGAAGCATTCATGCTTGAGATGAAATTCCATCTCCATCACTTTTACCTGGGGAAATTTGGATTTATTGTATAAGTTCTCTCATTCCCAGTTCCAATCCCAATTGGAATAACTACCCATGCTGTTATTTATTTACTTATAATTGCCAGCTTTCCACAAAAAAGGAATCATTTGTGAAGTGAGAACCTTTGAAGCATTGTCTCCATCAGATTGTCTGCAGGCAAATCTGTGGGTCAGTTTCTTGATTAATGATTGATGTAGGAGGGCCCAACCTCATACTGTTGGTGATACTACCCCTGGCTAGGTAGTCCTGGGTTCTATCAAAGAGTGAGCTGAGCAAGCCTTAGAGAACAAGCCATTAGGCAGCAATCCTCCAGCTCCTCATTAGTTCCAGCTCCCAGGTGCTGTCTTGAGTTCCTGCCTCGACTCCCTCCGCGATGAGCTGCTGTCTTGGAAGTACATGATAAAACAAAATCTTTCCTCAAATGAGGACACTACCTCACAGAAAGTGAAGTAACGAATACTAAAGTCTGCCTCATTCGGAAATCTCAAATAGTGTGTTCTCACCTCCTTGTTTTTATAGCAGATTAGATGGAACAAGTCATGCTTCTGATCCTGCCTTTCTTCCTCGACATTACAGTGAAATTAATGACTACCAAAAAAGCAGATGAGCTTAGCATCACACTTAATGTTCTGCAAGTAAAAGTCACTACATAGTTAAAACAAGTAAAAAAAAAATCCTTACGTTCTAATTCAGCCATCACTTTGGCAAGCACTCAGATTTGTTTAGACTTAGAGCCCTTGACAGTCATTCATCACTTGCACAATGGCTTTCCATGGTCATTGTCCTCAACCCAACATTGATTATGACTCATGGTGGGGGAAGGCTCTTCAACTGCAGGCTAAGTTATAACTATAACGATTTGTAGAACACTTTTCCACCAAGGGACCAATGAACAGAGAGGGGGAGAGTCATTCCACAAGGCTTCCATTCACAAAGCTAAAAAGTAGATATTTTACTACAGTACTGGTTAGATGCCAGACAAACAGAAACAAAAAATAAACACAAGGTTTCTTAGGCAAACAAGCCCTGTCTGGTTAACATATGCTCTGCCAAGAAACAATTGTCATTCTTGTATTTTCTATGGAAGGGGAAGTTTCCATACCATGCAACGTACAGAAACCTCGCTAGCTAAGAAAAGGAAAGGAATGTGGCCATCGAAGAACACATTTTCAACAAGCTGAGCAAACATGGCTTTGACGTCAGCGAGGGAGTGTGTACATGGGTAACAAAGGAGACGTGAACACATGGGGAATTTTGTGGTACCTGGGTGATTGCCCAGAGCACTAAATCCTGGAGCTGAGAATCCCTTTGAAGAGTCTTCCCAACGCCTGGGACTTTCAAAGATGTCACCATAACTCAAAAGCCTTCCAAATGTCACTTTATCTTGTTCTTCTGCCTCCCCATTGTGCCGGTTGTCCCTGTTGAGACTGCAGCACAGCCCAACCATTGCCTGGGGGAAAGAGTGGGCTGCTGCAGCTGCACACATCTGGATCACCTGCTGCTAACCCAGCAGGCTTCAACTTCCCAAGTTGTTGGTGTCCACGTGACATTTCAGGGGGGAGTGGCCCCCTCTCTGAGATAACGGAATCTTTCAGAATGAGGAATTTTACTATTGATTAAAATGTACTGTAGTGTTCAAACTGTTCAGCCAACCCCGTTGCTTCTCTTCAGGTTCTTCCATACTGCCTATGTGAGTAACAGATTCTTCAACTGTAACCCTTGGAACATTGTAAAGTGGAGACTACATCACTCAGTGTGTTGGGAGAACTGAGAACATCTTTTGTGTTCTGAAGTTTACGAAACTTAGACAAAGGGCAACTTTGCTTCTGACTCCAATTGAGCCTTCCCTCTGTGAGTTTTCTACGGAGTTTCTCAGAATACAGAGAGAAATCCAATATGTGCATGGTGACTTTCAATGCTGTCCTAGCCTATTCCATTCTCTTGTTTTTAATCATTAAACACAAGTATACAGTGACATTGCACATCTGTTTCTGGTCTGGGGGGATGATCACCAAGGATAGGGGTGATTGAGAGCTACATTAGGTGAAGCAATTACAAAGAAATGTTAAAAAGTGGAAGTGTACCATTTCCACATATTTTTTTTTTCCTCCTAATACAGCCAGCATTTAGGAAAGGAGGATGTGAGGCTTAGTGGTGGGACTGTGGGGGGAGGTGGCATCAGTAATCTATTAAAGTTAAGCAAAGGCACACTTTGCAATAACCTGGCTATAAAGACTGCCTGCGAGAAGAGGTGTCTATGAGTGATGGCAAACCCATTGGCATGTGATGGCTGTCTGCCCCTGTGACTCTGTATAAATGATTGACTATGTTTTGTCTTTAGAAAACACTCTGGCATTTTAATTGCAATTTGGCATTGCATTCTTCTGTGTGGGATTCTAGGTATCCAAGAGACTCCAGGTACATTAAATCACCAGACTTATTTCAAAAGAGTGGTTTAAGCATCAGGAGAAACTTGCATATTAAGGTTCTAACTAATGGACACATGATTTCCAGTTTGAAGAATAAGCATGTGTTGGGAATCGCATGAGCCGAAGTTCTCCATGCGAGGCTAAATTGCCCTTTCGTATGTTGAGTGTGCATATTTAGAAGTCTGGGGATTTACAATCAGCAAGAGGACTATAATATTCTTTTTCTTCTGATTTGGTGTGTGTAAATTTGTAGTGCAAGTGTTTCATTTCTCTAGACATTTGCATTTAATTTGCTGCTTAATGTGAAAAGAGAAAAAAAATTCAAGGTAAGGAAATGATGCCGCGGAATGAAAGTATTACTTTTGGGCTAGCACACGGAGGTTTTCAGCTGCATGCTGGAAGAGGGCTGGTAGCTAGCCAAGGGGATGCTTGTTCTCTTCAGAACATTCTCAGAGTTTCCAAACAGCCAAACGAAATCGCAGCTACATTTTAGAAAATAAAAGCTTGATACATTTTATTATTTATAAAATAAAGCTCATTTTATTATTTGGAAGTACAGTCCATTACTTTTTACCTCAGTGCTTTTGATGTTTTTTTTGAAATTATTGATCTAAAAGATGGTTTTCTATATGCAGTAACAATGTGTATAGCTTTTCTCCATCCCTTTTGTAGATTTTTTTCTTTAAGAAATGGTTGTTATCATATACTTAATGTTTGTGTCCTCCCAACCCCCAGGGCATGTTAAAATCCTATCCCCCAACATGGTGGTGTGAAAGGTGGGTATCTGGTAGGGAATAAGGTCACATAGGTTGGGGAGGAGGCAACTTGGGAATGGGACTAGTGCCCTGTAAAGGCCACTCCAGAGAGCTTTTGTGCCCTTTTCCCACCACACAGAGATATGAAAAGGTGTTTGCAGTCCAAAGAGAGTCCTCACCAGAGCCCTACCATGCTGGCACCCTGGGCTCAGACTTTCAGTGTCCAGAACATTGAGAAATAAAATCCCATTGTTCATAAGGCTATGATGTCAATTAAAGAGTAATAGGCACAGTATTAATAGTGGTAGACACAGCAAATGCTATGCTACAAGAAAGAGAGAATTTATATCATGAAAATAAATGGGCATTATGTTACCGTGACAGGGTCAGAGTGACATAAGGACTGTCTGTAGGAAGATTTGGAATGTCTTACCCATCAGAGATTTGAAAAAAATTTCAGTTATTAGGGTCAGCTTCTCGGAGCTCATCTGGCAGCCGCCCAGAGAACAGAAATCATGGCATTGGGAGCGTCTCTGGTTTAAAGGAGGACATACAATGGACACTTGGGATGAACCTCACCAGGCTGTGAGAGTCTGTAGGCTGTCCTTGGGCCTCCTCTGATCTTCACTAATCCCTGCAGGGGTCCCCCAGACATGCTCCGCACATGACACTCTGTCGTGGGGTGAGACTGAAACCCGGGAGGAAAAGGACACATCTTGTTTTTCTGCTTACAGAACCCAACTCTTTGGTCTTCAAAGGTCTTAGCCTGGTGGAGCTGTAGGCTGTTGTTTTTCATCTATTCCCCCAGAAGAATGTGGAAGGGGGGGGCTAGTACAAATACCCCCTGCTTCAGCATTGTTTGATTTTTAAAAATTTAATAAAAACATCTCCTTGCAGATGGTTGGAACAATTATGCTCTTCACAAAAGCTTTTGCAGATGACACCCGAAGTTAAGAAAATAATCCTCTCAATTAGTGTGTGGCCAGTGCACCTGTGGGCTGGAGTCATCCCAGGAAACAGAGCAGCGAGCAGCGAGGAGAACAATCAGGGATTCATTTACTCGGGGCCTTTTTCTACCGCCACATCCACACAGATGTTAATCTGAAGGGTCACGTGCTGAAAGGGCTGCCTGCCGATAATTCCAGGAGCACAAGGCGCAGGAGTTGAGACCAAAGACGCGATCAACTTCTAACTTTCTGCCCTCACCATTATCCCTCTTGGTTCCTGAGACCACTTTACTTTGTTGTTTTTTCCTGAGGGCCACAGCCACAGGGGAGCTATTGCTGTATGGACCGCGTACAGTAAGAAAGCAAGTTCCGGGATTCCACTTGCTGCTGTGGTTTCAAGACTTCTAACAGTTCTCCCTCTCTGTGTTTGTCTTTTCTTTTTTTCATAACCTTTTTCTTTTTCTAATAAGAAATTATTCTTTCTTAAACTCTGCTGTGCAAGTCATTGGTTCTTTTTATTTATTTGTTTGTTTATTTATTCTTTATGTCTTTCACATCACACGTCTCAAACCCATTCATCTCCCTGTCCCTGTGTATCTGCCCTCTACCCTTGTAACCTCCCACCACCAAAAAATAAAATAAAATAAAATTTAAGGAAAAAGAAAAGGAAGAGCGAGAGAGAAGGGGGGGGGTGTGGGTCTTGTCACGGAAGCCATAGTATGACATTGTGAATCACACAGTGTACCCTTTAGTCCAGATATCTTTACTTGCATGTGTTCATTGCAAAGAGCCATTGGTCTGGTGTGAGGCCGATGGTTTCTGCTATACCATTGATGCTGGGTCCTCACTGGGGTTTTTCTTGATTATCCTGTTGTTGCCCTATAGCATGGAAATCCTGCAACTTTGGATCTGCAAGACGTGCCTCTTCATGTGTTCCAGCAGATGATAGATGTTGAGGTGAGCCAGCTCATAGCCCTGGTTCTGAGCCTGGGTAGTTACAGGGTCAGCCAGACGACAGGTCTCTCCCATCTTCACCACCATTGTGAGCTTTCCAGTGTTTCCCTGGCAAGTTCACTCTGCACCACAAGGAGCAAGGTGCAATACCAGTTCTGCTTTCAGGCCCTCAGGGTTGACCCACCCACACTTGCACCACCAGAGCCAACTCCACCATGTTGCCCAGGCAAGGTGCAGGACCCGTTCTCCCGAGTGTATAGCTAGGACAGTAGGGACAGCTCTCCTGCTCTTATGAGCTCAGGGCCAGTACTCCCACTGGCCTCAGATGATGAGGGTCAGAGGGCATCTCTCCTCTGCCCACACCACTGTAGTAGGGAGACCACTTGTTTGTTTCCCAGCTGACTGGCAGCTCAGACCTGAAATAATCATACAAAAACTATATTATTTAAATCACTGCTTGACCAATTACTTAAGCATATTTCTAGCTAGCTCTTAAATCTAGAATTAACCCATCTCCATTATTTTATATTTTACCATGAGGCTCATGGCCTACCAGCAAGGTTACATACAGCATGCCTGTCTCTGGCGGTAGCTCCATGGCTTCTCTCCTGACTCTGCCTTCTTCCTCCCAGCATTCAGTTTAGTTTTCCCCGCCTAGCTAAGTTCTGCCTTGCTATAGGTCCAAAGTAGTTTCTTTATTAACCAATGGTATTCACAGCATACAGAGTGTAATTTCTCATCACACCACCATATGACAGATGAGGGGCAGGACCAGATCTCTCATGTTCAGATTCTCTGGGCTGGCTCAACTGTACCTCTGACAATAGGGTCAGCTCCACTGTGCTGCCCAGGAGAGGTGCAGGATCTGCTTTCCCAAGTGCTGAATCTGGTGACAAGGCTCAGCTCTCCTGTTTTCATGACCTCAGGGCCAGGTCTCCCACCTGTCACAGGTGGCAAGGGTTAGCAGGGGAGGGGGCAGACAATGGTTCTTATACAGTGAGTTATCACTACTCTGAGAATTCATTCTTCACAAACACTATGATTCTTTGTGTCCATAGTGCTTGGTATTAGGATGCCCATGTAAACAACCTTCTGACTTGGAAATGGCTGTATTTTTACTGTGACCAGTGTCTTTCTCTGCTTTAGTGGTAGAATATACTGTTCCCTCCCAAAGGCATGTTAACTTTAATTGCTGCTGTATCAGTCTGAAGAGACGGAACCTTTTAATGTGATGTCAGACCCCGAGCACGCTGCTTTTATTACTGAGATTTATTCACTTAAAAAAGTAGGAGCTCATCCCCCTTCTACCTCCTTGCCCCCCAACCCCCATCTTCTGTCATTGAACATAGACCACACCCATCTCCAATGGGCCCAACATCCAATTTACCATCTTGAAATCAGAGTTACAAAACTTGCTGGTGTCTTTGACATCTCAGCTTTCAGAACTGTCAGCAGTACCTTTCTGCCATTGAAAACTATGTAGGCGGGGCTGGAGAGATGGCTCAGAGGTTAAGAGCATTGCCTGCTCTTCCTAAAGGTCCTGAGTTCAATTCCCAGCAACCACATGGTGGCTCACAACCATCTGTAATGAGATCTGGTGTCCTCTTCTGGCCTGCAGACACACAGACAGAATATTGTATACATAATAAATAAATATTAAAATTTAAAAAAAGAAAACTATGTAGGCTATGGCGTTCTACTATAGTAACACAACAGAACTAAGGCAGGACGTAAATGGAGTTTTACACTGTTTCTGTGTGATAAACTACCCAAAAATGTTGATCACAAGTTAATGCTGATAAGTTTGGATAGCTGAGCGGTTCTGCTGAGCTGGGCCACAGGCAGAACACCCTCATTCAACTGTGATCATCCAGTGCTCAGTGGACTGCCTTAGTTTAAATTAATTTCTTGTGTCCAAAGACTACTGGTTGGCTATTATTTGGAGCAACAAGATTAACAGAGCCATAATGTTAGAAGACTAGCTCGATCTCATAAAGTCACAAGAGATTGATTTTGAAGGAATCCAGAAGCAGAATGGAAGGCCAACTGAGGCATAGTTAAAACTGATGACACAAGGCTCCTTCTGCTTTGTTTTCCTAGCTAAAGCAAGCTAAAGGCCATGCCAGGTTAGAGGAGTAAATAACTGGCTTGAAGAAAGGGATCTGAGGCTGGGCGTCTTTAAGAGCACAGTGCTTACTGTTCTTATAGAGGACCCAAGGTTAGTAACCAGCGCTCCTGTAGGGTGGCTCACCACCACCTGTAACTCCAGCTCCAGGATCTGATATCCTCTTCTGACTCTGTGAACATCTGTACTCATTGCACATACCCACATAAAGAAAAGGTAAGATAAACCTAAAGGACAAAGAGAAGGAACTCGGGGGTCCAAGGCAGAAACAAGTGTAGGGCAGACCAAAAGTTGGTATTTTCATGACCATTCTCCTTTTATTCTTTAGTATAGTTTTTAAAGTTAAACATATGCTTCTATCGTATTGTTATGTAAGTTTCTCAAGAGTTGGTTTTCCCTGAAAAATCACTTGAGTCCTAACAGTCTCTAAGTATACCACAATCTCTAAGGCAACATTGTAGATGAGCAGGTTTCCTGTATTCAAAAATGATGGGCATTCTGCTGAAGACCTATCAAATCCTTTAATATGTGACTGTGCCTATCAGTGGCTTTTTCATTGCTCACACATAACTGAACACTTCTTTTCTTTTTTCCCAGTTTTTTATTTTTATTGAAAATAAATTTTTCTCTCATATAATACATCCCAACCACAGCTTCCTTATCCTCCCTCTGATGGAGGGTTCCCATTGGCTAATAAAGAAACTGCCTGGCCCATTTGATTGGCCAGCTCTTAGGTGGGCAGAGTAGACAGAACAGGAAGAAGGAAGTGAGGTAGATGGCTCAGTCAGATGCTACGCCTCTCTTAAATTAGTCAGACCGCCGTGCCTCTCCTCAGAGAGATGCCAGATGCGATGAAGCTCCAGCCCAAGATGGACATATGCTAGAAACTAAATGGTAAGGCACCACTTTGTGGTGTTACACAGATTATTAGATATGGGTTAGTCAAGACGTGAGTAAGAGGCTGGAATTAATGGGCCAGGCAGTATTTAAAAGAATACAATTTGTGTGTTGTTATTTCGGGGCATAAGCTAGCTGGTGGCCGGGAGCCGGGCAGGATGAAAAGCAGGCTGGCCCGCAGCTCCTCACAACAGAATGGCGCCCAGTGGATAACTGAATCCACAGAAAGCTTGAGAAAGCTTGGGAAAGAATAGAGTAAAGCATGTTTTCTCCGTAGCAGCACTTTCTCGGGTTTGGCTTTGCTTGCTAGAGGCTTCCTGACTCAGCTTTAGCTACAAAACCCTCCATCTCTTAAGAGGTCCTGCTACAAAACACTTAAATGGCGTTGATAAAAGCTGACTGCATGCTTGTTTGTTTTCAGTGGTAGCAGGAAAAAAGCTGTGCTGTTTTAAAATGCTGGCGTTCTGGTCCGTCTTGCTATGGCAAACTCTGACTCTTTCAAGCAGGCGGTCCTAACTATGGAGCTTTTGATTGTTGTTTAACACTGTTGCAGCTTGCTTGCTGGCAGGGACCTTGAACCGCCACAGAGCTGTGGTGATAAACATGGCTACAACCAGTGCCTCTGCCATGAGGCTGGAAAGCTAAGGAATGGGCTGGATCCAGCTGCCAAAGTCACGGCTTTATTCCTACCGATATTGTTTGGTAAATTAAAGACTCATGTCGTCAGAAAAAGAGAGATATACAGTAAAAGAAAGATTCAAAGTCGAAGAAAATGTCTAAATGATTTATGATGTGTTAAAAATATATGCAGGCTAAAGGTTAAAGTTCTTAAAAAAAAGGAAGCAGTTTGTTGTGGTGGTACACACCTTTAATCCCAACACTTGGGAGGCAGAGGTAGATTGACCTCTGTGACTTCAAGGTGTGGCAGCACACACCTTTAATCCCAAGGCCTGGGAGGCAGAGACAGACAGATCTCTATGAGTTCAAGGTGTGGTAGCATATGCCTTTAATCCCAGCACTTGGGAAGCAAAGACAGTGGATCTCTGTGAGTTCAAGGACAGCCCGGTCTAAAGAGTTATTCCAGGACAAAGATATAAAGAGAACCTGTCTCAAAAAATACAAGTAAAAATAAACGAAATAGAGGTTAAAATAAAGCTGCACAAAGATGGAAAATAAACAGAGAATCTTGATACTATATGCTATTGTGCTCTCTTTGAATTGTTTGAATGCTGAGGAAGGAGCAACAGCTGCTAAAAGATATTTGTTTATAAATGCTGCTGAACTAATCCAAGATAGATATTTTGAAAATACTTTGACTTCAGAATTTGGATCTAAGGATATGATACTTTGGAAAAGAGATTCTTCTTTTATTTTTACAGAAAATGAGACCCTATGGATTGCATCTATCCCAATATGGTATGATAGACCACGGCCTCCTGAAAGGTTGCTGTGAACAACTTCAGAAAATTACTTCACTCAACTGATGACTGAGATGAACCTGGCACACAGGTTATACCATGAAAGATTTGATTAACAGCATCCCCATTCAGCAGGAAGCAGTTTGGAGAGAAATAACTGCGCCCATATTCCCAAATATTGTTTATAAGTGTTCTTTTGCATTTAAAGGGGGATATGATATAGATATGAATAATTTACATTGATATGGATTTTGCTTTAGTGATTTAAATTTAAGGTCAATTTTGTTTTATGTATATGTATTTCTGATACTGATTAAGGTATTGTGATTGTGTAGTTCATTTTAAAAATGTAATGTATATAGGTTGTTAATGGATAGTCAATAATAGTAAAGCTTATAGTCATGTTAGTTAGATTTTCTAGATATATAGAGATATATTTAAGTTACATAGGCATTCTTCATATCTTCCAAAGACTACAGAATATAGCATTTAAATGTTTTAATAACTTAGGGCTTTTCATGACAATGAAACTTGTCTGCTCCTGGCAGCACCATTTATTTCAAGAAGATGATGGGCATCAAAGAGGCTACTTATGGAGTTTGATAGCCATTTGGGCAAGAAATTGCTCTTGCCTGGACTATTGCATAAACTGGACACAGAGAACCCTCAGAGAGAGGACTGCTGAACTTGCCTATAGGTGAGATGATCTCTCTGGGTTCCTGATTCATGAAAGAGTCTGCGAGACATTCTGCAGGACACAGCAGAAAGTGACTGAACTGTCTTTGGAATTTCCTGCTTCATAAAAAAGTCTGCTGGACACTATGGGCCTGAAGGCTGAAGATGGAAGCCCCAACGGTACAGAGGAACTTTGGGTGACTGTCCAGGCAGCAAGATGTCTCTATCATTTCTAGAGTTTGGAAATTGCATATTTCTTTTTTACTTAGGTAATATTATATCCTTCTGGAGTCTTTGATGGAGTTGAAGAATAGATAGTTATAGTTTTCCTTAGTTATGATAAAAGATAAAGTAGATGTAAATATTATAACTAATTCTTACTTGATAACTGTTTTGTTATATGTAATTTTACTATGTTAAAGTTAAAGCCTTTCTTTTTTTTTTAAACAGAAAAAGGGGAAATGATGGAGGGTTCCCATTGGCTAATAAAGAAACTGCCTGGCCCATTTGATTGGCCAGCTCTTAGGTGGGCAGAGTAGACAGAACAGGAAGAAGGAAGTGAGGTAGATGGCTCAGTCAGATGCTACGCCTCTCTTAAATTAGTCAGACCGCCGTGCCTCTCCTCAGAGAGATGCCAGATGCGATGAAGCTCCAGCCCAAGATGGACATATGCTAGAAACTAAATGGTAAGGCACCACTTTGTGGTGTTACACAGATTATTAGATATGGGTTAGTCAAGACGTGAGTAAGAGGCTGGAATTAATGGGCCAGGCAGTATTTAAAAGAATACAATTTGTGTGTTGTTATTTCGGGGCATAAGCTAGCTGGTGGCCGGGAGCCGGGCAGGATGAAAAGCAGGCTGGCCCGCAGCTCCTCACAACACTCCCTCCACTCCTTCTAGCTCCCTACCACTTCCCCTGTCTCCCCTACCCTCTCCCCCTCCATTGTCTCTTCTTTTCTTAAAGGATCACATGTGTTCCAAGACATGGTTTGTGTGAAATGCTGTTTTAAGACGTGTTAACAGCCTTCCATGTTCACCTGTGCAGGCTGTGACAATGACCAACCTTCTAGAACAAACGGATAGGAAGAAAAAAGGATGAAGTACGGCGGGGCCATTTTCACTCTTCAAAGCTTCTCAAGTTTTCCTTGTGAGGAGGGGTCCCAGAATCTAGTGTCTCTGTATATATGACATCTTTATAGTTATCAAGATCTTCAGGGATCCCCTAATAAGAAGTCTCAGACCATGCAGTCTCACATGGCTTGCCCAATACTACACTGCCAGCAAATGTCACCACTAGGTATTATGACTTAAACTAATTTACAGAGTGGGCACTAAATAGGTTAAGGAATTTCTTCTCTTTCATAGGACCAAAGTGCTTCTATCTTCATTTTAGTAATTAGAGTAACTCAGTGATGGTGATGTTTGTGACACTGGCAAAGTATTTTCCCATTCTGCCTTTGGTTCCCTTATTAGCAGGACACTTACACTGATGAAATCATCATTATAACAGAAACATATTCATCACTTACTGCAGGTTGAGTAGGTTACCAACCCCTTTCAGTCATGAGATCATTCAGCAAATATTGCTTCCCTGAAGATGGAGCAGCAGTTTTGTTCAGGAGCTAGTTCACAGGGAAGGTCTCTATTCCTACAGAACAGCCATTTTTTTTTAAAAGCATGGGCAATGTCTAAGAATAAAGAAATAACAAAGAAAATGTGAATAGCCATGGATACAATCATGAGCTTGATAATCTTCATACAGATAGAAAGTTACCTGACACAGCCCTACATTTTATTGAATTATAGATTAGTACATTGAATCAGCAAACATGGCTGTGATCCAGAGCTACTTATAGATAAGAAGGCTGGAAAAAGCCACAAGAAAGTGATGGTTAAATGGACTTTTGAATGCAGAGAAGCCAGCAGGAGAGCATAGAGATGTCGCAGGGAAATGAGTCTGCTAAGATAATGGCCCCAAACACACATGAGAAATTGAGAGTGGGTGAACAGTGCCCAGTTAGTTAAGTGGTGTTCAGATGACGTTGGAAGGAAGGCCCAGGGACTGATCATATGGGACTTTGAAAAACAAGAAAAGTTTCTATCTTTTATTCTGACTTCCTGGAAAGCTGTCCTACAGGTTTTAGGCAGCGTGATGGTAGAATCTAATTTACATTTGAGTGTATTGATGCTTTTATGGTAGAATAAATCGATACACACAGAGGGAAATAAAGCTGAGAGATTAGGTCCTGAATGACTGCAGTAGTTTAGGTAAGAGATGCTGCTGGGGGGCAGCAGAGACGCAAAACACATGTGGTAAAAGTTGTTTGGGAAGCAGAATCGAAAGGTTCTGGTTAGGATGCCTTAGCTATGTGGAGTGAAAGCTCGAAAGAAAGCAACAATCCCAAGATATGAGACAATTAGGGAAAGGAAACAATGTATTTGTGGAAGTAGGTAGACGAGAAACTAGAGTGCCTGCTTTAGGGGTGTTAGGATTACTTAGAAGATTGTAGGTGGCACCGCAGCCACCATGCCCCTTGAAAATGGGACCTTGCTGTCATCCATGAAGATTTGCAGCCTAATTCCTTTTCAATAATATAGGGTATCTAGAGAGGCTCACTCATAATTCAAGAAGGCTGTGAAAGTGGTACTGGATGACTTCCAAGGCTGTGTTGAGGAGCCTGAAGAAGAAAGAGTATACACTGGATGAACTCTCTTGCAGCCCATTTGCTAAACTTTAAGAAGTTCAAGTCGTTTGGCCTTGTGTAAGTGTCCTGGTTAACATCTCTAGCCAAGCAGACTATATTAGACATTCAGCCCAGACACTAATCATGAGATAAAGATGTGTTCAGATACAACAAGCCCCAGGTATTCAAGACACTCTTATCAACCAAGGCTTCAGAACCTAAATACCTAATTTTTTCATGGAACATTATTATATTTTTACTCAAAATAATGAGTGGCATATACACTTATTTATATTTGTGTTATGTATGCATTTTTAAAATATATTAAATGAAACAGTCACATGAAGGTGACCTACTGAATTGTATCTGTTTCTGCTTTCATATTCAATTTTTGGAAATTTCAGATTTAGATAACTTGCAATACTTAAAAACTTTAAGGGGCTGGAGAGACAATGAAAAGGCCTTTTTGATGAGATTAGTGGTAATATATATAGTTGGGATTTGCTTTTGGCTGTAAAAAATATATTTCAACATTTGGAAGATCTGTATACTTCATTTTCCTTCTGACCAATGAGTGAAGCTATGAAATCATGCCTGGGTAATATATCTACTCAATAGATTTCAATGACACAGAATCATTTTATTTACTTGGCTTCAGATTTCCTATTGTAACTCAAAAATTTTAAACTACCTCATCATGTTTTGATGTAGTACCAAGCGGAATGTTCATAATTCTTGCACCCCCATATTAAACAGCCTCTGCTCTTTCTAGCTCTATTTGTGTGAGTTTGAATACTTTTTAAAAAGATTTATTTATTTATTATGTATACAATGTTCTGCCTGCATGTATGTCCGCAGGCCAGAAGAGGACACCAGATCTCATTACAGATGGTTGTGAGCCACCATGTGGTTGCTGGGAATTGAACTCAGGACCTTTAGGAAGAGCAGGCAATGCTCTTAACCTCTGAGCCATCTCTCCAGCCCCGCCTACATAGTTTTCAATGGCAGAAAGGTACTGCTGACAGTTCTGAAAGCTGAGATGTCAAAGACACCAGCAAGTTTTGCAACTCTGATTTCAAGATGGTAAATTGGATGTTGGGCCCATTGGAGATGGGTGTGGTCTATGTTCAATGACAGAAGATGGGGGTTGGGGGGCAAGGAGGTAGAAGGGGGATGAGCTCCTACTTTTTTAAGTGAATAAATCAGGACCTCTGGAAGAACAGCCAGTGCTGTTAGCCTCTAAGCCACATCTCTAGCCCCCAAGTTTGATTTTTTTATATGCTTCAATCAAACAAGCAATCAATAAAAGGTCAAATGCAGAAACAAACATAGAAACCCAGTTTTATTTCATTAGGCCCAATATAAAAGAAAGTTATAAAAGTGCAAACACTTGGGCCACTCCTTCAGTAATAGTTAAAAGTTTTAAAATGTGCTGAGGCAGAATGTTGAAGAATCCTTAAGGGTTAACACCAAGTTAGACTCAGGAGGCTTATGCCTTATTTGATTCTCAAGAATGTTAAGAGTTAGAACACTCAGTAGATTAAGGTAAGAGTTGTAAGGACATCATAATATATCCATAATGTTTGTGATTTGAAGTTTCTCATAGCAACATCCCTCCCTCCCAGAGTGTATGTTAAAGCCCAGTAGATGTCATCAGGGATAGTGACAACAGAAAAGCACAATTTCTGTGTCACTTTGGTTATGTGTCACTTTGGCTTTTCTGCTGTCTTATTTATGACTCTAAGAAATGTACTGAACAAAAGTTAAGTAACCTATTAGACAAAAGGCCCAACCTTTCTGGCTCTTAGGAATCTGAAATTGGCTGAGGAACAGCTCATCTTTTCCTGCTTGTTGCAGTCAGGAGCTCAGAGCAGTGTCCCACCAAAGGAGTTGGAGGGCTAATTTGGTCCGTAGGCCTCCTCTTTCCTCAACCCTAGCTCCATCTTTCTCCGCTCAGAGGCTTCATCTTATGACTAAGCTATTGCCCTCCCCATCCTTGGCAGCACATCTATGACTCTCAGATCAACTTTATCTTTGGGGGATCTCTCTCCCAGTTTCTACTTTATCCATGTCTTCCCCAACTTCTGGGAAAATTCACTTAATATTACTTTATGTTAACATTAAATTTGGAGTACCAAATAATGCTACTGGCTGTGTGAATCCTTTATTTGAATCAGATGAAAATTGTGGATATTTGGAACAAATCCATGCCTTAAAGATGTGGTATATTTCTGGATTTTGTGACATTTCTGTGCTGCTGTTTAAGTCCCTCCCATACCAGCTCACCTGTCCTCCAAGAATGAAACCCTCATGGGTGATGATGCTCCTCAGTAGGAAATCCCTTTCTGAAATCTTTGGAATAGCCAGGGATAGAAATCTCCTCTGACTGTGATGACAACTCACAGATTTGGCTGGGTCGGGTAAAGTATGTTTTTCCCTTCGGAGGAGAGTGTTCTCAGGTAGACTTCTGGCTTAGTTAGGGTTTCTGCTGCTGTGAAAAGTCACTGTGACAACAGCAACTCTTAAAAATGAAAACATTTAATTGGAGGGGGGCTGGTTTGCAGTCTCAGAGGTTCAGTCCATTATCATCATGGCATGGAGCATAGTGATACACAGGCAGTGTGCAGGCTACACTTTGATCAGAAGGCAGCAGGAAGTTGAGACACTGGGTGGCATCCTGAGCATAGGAAACCTCAAAGCCTGCCCCCATAGTGACATACTCCCTCCAACAAGGTCATACCCACTCCAACAAAGCCACACCTCCTAATAGTACCCATGAGATTATGGGGTTCAAACTATCACAGCTACCCACGAAGGAAGAAGACCAGAGACCTGATGTGGGTGTGCTTAGCTGCCTGACACAGTTCTTAGTGGAAGCTCTTTCACATGGCTGTCTTCATTTTCCTAAGGGTCAGAGCTGGGCCTTCACTAAGAACCTGGCCAACCCTAAGACATAAGATCAGCATGACAAAATCACTTGGTATGATTCCATGTTTATATGTATTGACATGTGTTTCTGTGTGTTAACTATGAGTGCTCAGCATCACTGCCAGAGCATCAGGCAAAACACAAACAAAATTATCTCATCTTTGAAGTTTTCTCCATTATTCACAAACTTATGTGCATATCCGCTAATTCTTCACATCTGAAACCTGGGCAATAATCCTAGGGTCTTCCACAGTGGAAATATCATTATTAACTCGAGACAGATTATGCTTCCAAAATACCATCATTTGTCTCTCATTTAGCCTCTTCTCTTTGCATTATGATTAGAATAGATAACCTGTCCTGGGAGCTGCCGCAGAGCACCAGGCTTCGCTCCTTCCATTCAGAGGGGGTAGTGTGCGCCTTCAGAGCAAAGTCTGAAATGAATGACAGGCAGTTTTCAACAGGAGTAAAAATCACCAGCTAAATCACAAAGCTCCAGCCAAGGGCCTTGATGACAAGTGAACTTAAATAAAACACGAACAGTGTGTAACACTATAATATGTTTACAGCGAGCTAGCCCAGACGGCTGACAATTAGCTGTTGTTCAAAGCTATAACCAAGAGAGAATAGTCCAAGTTAAAAGTACTAGTCCACCCTTGGATCTTTTGGAGAAGCTTTCCAGTAGAGAGGGAAAGATAAAGGAAGACCCTGGGCCTTGGCGTCTTTGGGCTGCCTGTAGGCCTGGATTTTGACCCCTTGTTGATTTTTGCTTTCACATTCTTCCTTGCCATGGTAATCTTGTTTACACTGTACAGTCCCAAAACAAATGTCTGTGTGCTTCTTCCCGGCCTACCACCCACGGAACCTACAAAAGCTGAAAACAAATAAATGCAGATGTGCACTACTCGGGTAAGTTAAAAAATATGTTTTTATTATCTGCCTAGATTCTTACACTTAAAATAGCTTTGGTTTGAGTCCTCTTCAGGCCTCTGCTTTTCCCTGAATTGGAAAGCAATCTTGCAGAGAAGAAAGACAAGGATTATATAAGAAAACAAATTCTTCAAATGAACTTAAATAAAATTCCCATATTAAAAAAAATAAGAAACTGAGAAGAGAGAGCTTGAAGATGCCTTGACTTGCTGGTGTCTGTTTCTTTACCTGGAAAACAAGATTGAACCAGATACTGTAAAGATAGCAAAATATAGTCAAATTGCTTCTGGCCTCTATCTATACAATAGTTGTGTGTGCATGTGTGTGTGCGCACGCGCATGTGTGCATGCACACATGTATGTGTACATGTGTGTGATGGATTCTGATCACTGCAGAGTATTATTTTTAATTTATTTTTATTTTTATTAATTCTTCTCTCATACAATACATCCTGACTTGCAGCCCTCTTCTCTCCCCTCCTCCCAGCTCCCTCTCATCTCCCCTCTTCCCCAGATCCACTTCTCTTATATTTCCCTTGAGAAAAGATCAGTCCTCCCAGTGATATCAAAAGAACATGGCATAAAAATGCAATAAAATTAGGGAGAAACCCTCATATCAAGGCTGGACAAGGCAACACAATATGAAGAAAAAGTTCTCACAAACAAGCAAAAAAAGAGTCTGAGACATCCCCACTCCCATTATTAGGAGTCTAACAAAACCTCCAAGCTAAAGAATCAAAGCACATATGCAGAGGGCCTGTCGCAGACCCATGCAGGCTATGAGGCTGCCCTCTAGTCTCCGTGAACCCCTGTGATTCCTGCTCCGTTGATTCTGTGGGCCGAGTTCCCCTGGTGTTCTCAATCCCCCTGGTTCCTGCAATCCTTCCTTTCCCTCTTCTGCAGCACCCCCACCCCCAAGCTCCACCTAATGTTTGTCTGTGGATCTCTGTATCTGCCCCTATCAACTGCAGGAGGAAGCCTCTGCAGTGATGAATGGGCTAGGCTCTGATCTGTGGTAATAGCAGAATACCATTACGAATCATTTCATTGACTTTTTTTCTTGGTTAATTTTACTTCTCTGAGCCAATCAGCTCTGGACCCTGGCCATCCAGGCACTGTCAGGCAAGGACTCCCTCTTAAAATGTGGGTCTCAGGTTAGATCAGTCATTGGTTGGCTGCTGCCACAAGCTCTGAGCCACCATTGCCCCAGCACATCCTGGAGGCGGGATGGGTTGGGGTTGTAGCTGGGTTGGTGTTCCAGTCTCACCTAGCCTGATTACAGAGAATGACTGGTTGGGGATCCATATCTTCCATTACTAGGAGTCCTCACTAGGGTCACCCTCATGGTTTCCAGGAAGTATCCACTGCACTAGGTTTTTGCATCACCCCTTAAATGCACATCTATTTCAGTCATGGTGCCCCAAACTCCATCTGTGCCTCTCTCCCTCTCTCCCTCACCTGATCCTTCTGTTCCCAACCTCATCCACCCCAGTCCACCCACGGAATCTCTTCTATTTCCCCTTCCCAGGGAGATCCATGCATCCCCCAGATCTCTCCTCTTTATCTAACTTCTTTGGGTCTACAGATTGTAGTGTGATTATCCTTTACTTAGCAGCTAATATCTGTTTATAAGTGATACATATCATGTTTGTCTCTCTGGGTCTGGGTTACCTCTCCCAGGATGAATTTTTCTGTTTCCATCCATTTGCCTGCAAATTTCCTGATGTCTTTTTTCCCCCCTAACAGCTAAGTAATACTCTATTGTACAAATAAAACACATTTTCTTTATCCGTTTTTTGGCTGAGGAACATTTAAGTTGCTTTCTGTTTCTATTATGAATGAAGTCACAATGATTATAGTTGAGCATGTGTTCTTGTTTATAAGATGGAGCATTCTTTGGTTATGTGCCCAAGAGTGGTATAGATGGATCTTGAGGTAGATTGAGTCACAATTTTCTGACAAACCACCATATTGATTTCCATAGTGTCTGTACAAGTTTGCACTCCCACTAGCATTGGAGGAGTGTCTCACTTGCTCCACATCCTTGCTAGTATGAACTGTCATTTGTGTTGCTTATCTAAGCCATTCTGACAGATGTAAGATGGAATCTCAAAGTAATTTTAATTTACTAAGAATCTTGAACATTTCTATAACTGTTCTCAGCCATTTGAGATTCCTCTACTGAGAATTCTCTGTTTAGGTCTGTACCCCATTTTTAAATTGGATTATTTGGTTTATTGATGTCTAGTTTCTTGAGTTCTTTGTATATTTTGAATATTAGCCACCTACCAGATGTGGAGTTGGTGAAAATCTTTTCACATTTTGTCGGCTGCTATTTTGTAATATTAACAGTGTCCTTTGCCTTATAAAAGCTTTCCAGTTTCATGAGGTCTCATTTATTAATTGTTGATCTTATTGTCTATGCTGTTAGTGTTCCATTTAGGAAATTGTCTTCTGTGCCAATGCATTCAAGACTATTTTCCACTTTCTATTCTATCAGGTTCAGCATGTCTGGTTTTACATTGAGGATTTTCAAACAGTTAAAGGGAAATAATAAAAGTGTTCAAGGCTTTCAAGTGTTCAAGTATTTCAAATGGGAATAGTAGCAATAAAGAAAATGCAAAGTATTCTTTTGGTTGCACATGAGATTCATTTTGCTTATTCATATTCTTAGTCATTGACAACTTGGTTTTCTTTCATTAATCTAGAAAACATCCTCAGAAATGTCTCCTTGAATGTCTTCATGAGAGTTACCATAGAGCATGGGTTCAGGAGCAGAATTAATGAATCTTTTGAGGGCATGAGTGTTCACATGCACCTCCTGCTATGTGATTGCTCACCAACATGTGTTCAGACATCCACTCTTAACCTGTGATGGTTCTTATTTCTATGCACATTGATATTATTTGCTTTCCTCTTTATTGACATTTTGATGGCAAAATAGTATTGACTGTTTTAATTTGCATTATTCTGACCTCCCTTTGGGCTGATTATCTTGTGAACAGTTCACAGAGACTATACACACGAGAAGACTGTAGACTTCATACCATGTCTTGCTGTTTGGATGAAGTCATGCAAGTGAATGGAATGTGTGTGGGAGTATAATCCCATGTGAACATTTGTAATATCTAGGAAATCTTGAAACTGATTGTTGCAGTTATTTTCATTTGCTCACTTCCCTTTGCCTCCTACACAGTGAGGTGAGCTATGCTTTGGGGCAGCGGAAATTTATTTTTTATCCTGACTTAAGTGTGTTATTAGTAAAC
The DNA here is from genome assembly GCF_903992535.2 of Arvicola amphibius. Classification (NCBI taxonomy): domain Eukaryota; kingdom Metazoa; phylum Chordata; class Mammalia; order Rodentia; family Cricetidae; genus Arvicola; species Arvicola amphibius. Next base: position 155,555,512 of record NC_052049.1, on the reverse strand, counting down.
ATCACACTCACTGAAGCTGAAGGACCCTTGTGTTCTTTGTTGGGGTTTCCATTGCTGTCAGAAACACCAGGACCATAAGCAACTTGGGGAGGAGGAAGTTTATTTCATCTTACAGTTTATAATTCATCACCCAAGTAAGTCAGGACAGGAACCTGGAAGCAGGAACTGATACAGAGGCCCTGGAGGAGTGCTGCTTGCTTGTTGTCTTGTTCCATCATGGCTTCGTTATCTCATTTTCTCAAACTATCCAGTACCAGGATCCCAGGGTAGCACCACCTAGCGGGATCTGGACCCTTCCACATCAGCCACCAATCAAGAAAATGTTCCCAAAGACTTGTGTGCAGGTCAGTCTGGTGGGAGCATTTTTTCTCAACTGAGGTTACTTTGTCTTTTCAAATGTCTAACTTGTGTCAAGTTGACACAAAACTACCCAGCACAACCCCAAACTCTAACAACATGGTATTCTTGCCTTTTGAAACCTTAGCCAAAAAAGTTGACCTTTTAAGTTTATGTGAAAATGTCTTTCTTGTGAAAAATTTTTATAGCACGGGGGTCTTATCAAACTGTTTCTAGATTCAGAAAGGAACAGAAGTGAACTCCTGCTCTCAGGGCAGATTTTCTGAAATTGTTATTGTTGTGTAAACAGACTTATAGTTTTCAGACTTCAGTAGAAGTTAGCAAACAGAATCTTTTGGTCCTAACACAAATATCCTATTTATAGTAACCCTACACAGCTATGAACTGTTTCAAGAAGGTGTCTTTATTCTGCCAATCACAAAAATATTAGTGTATTTGATACTGTGCAAGCAATTGTTCCACTTACTATGATGTTGTTTATATAACCTGAAAAAAAATGTCTAAATAGAATTAGCTACATTATAAAATATATTATATCTGCCTATATTCTGCAAGGAGGCTATCTATAGCAGACATTCCCATAACCATGATCCAACATCAGGTACTGGCCCTTGTTCTCCTGGTTTATGCCGCAGCACACAGCCTTCAACTGCCAAGTTTGCATATATGTCAGCCATTTTTCTGTAGTCCTCAGTCTAACGCTAGGTATGCGCAATATTAGTGGAATGAATATGGTATTTATTAGTGATTTAAAAATAAAACGATGGCACAATTTTAGTGCTTTACAAAAGGTCTTTCTTACTCCACCTTGCTTTGTCCCCATTTCACATGAAAAACAAAAAAAGTCTCTTGCATTCTTGAAGCTGAGTTTTTGTCAATTCCTAAAATGGTCACACTGTTAGATTAATTTTGTCTCAGATGGAATCTCCACAACCTAATGTAATTTGCTGGCAGGTTTTAAAACATTCATGGAGAGTAGAAAATGTTAGAGTTCCTATTCATCTGTCTTTAATATTTTGCATATCCATTTTAAATCCTGTCTATATATATATCTGTAAGAGTGTGGGTTTGTCCACAGAGGCCACATGAGGTCTTTGGATCTCTGTGAAATTGGAGTTACCTGGTGGGTATGAATTATTGAACCTGTATCCTCTTCAAAAGCAGTATGTACTCTTAACCACATTGCTCCAGCCCCATTATTTATCTGTTCTTTTAATTTAAACATTTAGAAAGAAATGGAGTATTTCCAGTATTGAATGTGTTCATTGGCATTGGTCTTTGCTCACACTGCTGTGCTGTCATAAGAAGAATTAACTATCTCATTTATTATAAAGTTTGAACCAAACCTTACCACTAAGTGAGCAAGGTACCTTAAAATTTTTCCAAAGTATTGATGAAGATAATATTAGTAGTGCAAACAGACTCAGACTGCAGGAAGACAATGGGGTTGCCCATAAAAACATGCCCAGTGCCTGACACCCGTCACAAAGAGCTCTTAGTTAACCAAACATGAAAATGTCTATTAAAATCTAAAATTAATTTAAAAAGACTATTTTAAAAGACATTTGAATTCCTGATGATCCTTCCTATGACCAAATATTTTGCCCTGAGATATCGGCACAGGATGGCACAAAGCCATAATTCAAAAGGTATGTTGATTGATTTTGGTTTTTCACAGTATATAAGACCTTATATACCTTGTTGAGGGCTAGACCTCACTAAGGCCCTGATGTGTGAAGAATGAAATAACTTCTCTTCTTCAGGAACGTGCACGGAAAAGCTAGTAATAGCCTAGGGCTGAGTCTTGGGAGCTTTCCCTAGGAATATGCTTGGCAAGCCCAATAATGGTCTTCAGATGAATAGTTGGAGAACAATAGAAGACACCTAGTACCCTCATAGGCTCACTCACCCCCATGGTGAGTGTACACACCTATACACACACACACATACACACACACACACACACACACACACACACACACAGAGAGAGAGAGAGAGAGAGAGAGAGAGAGAGAGAGAGAGAGAGAGAGACAGAAAAACAGATACACACAAACAAGTACACATAGACACACAAATAAAATTATAAACCTTTGAATACACATGCAGAATAATTTTCTCCCTTGGAGCCTCTCTTATTCCCAGGAGTTCTTTTCTACTTTTTCCTTATTGAACTTATACTTGCTTTGCTCAAAATACAAAATAAAACAACTTTTCAGGAATATCCAAATTGTAACCATACAGAAAGACCATGCCTGTGTCACTGAAGAGGCTTTCATCCTCAGAAGAACATAAAATGACAGAAAATCTTAAAATAAGCAACCCTCCTACATCATGTTTTCAGTCACCTTCAGGAGGAAGAAGCAGAAACAAAAGCCTTAAAAGTTGCACCACTTTCTTGCAGAAGTTGCCTTGAAGTCTCTTGGGAACTTCAGTGCCAAAGGCATCCTTAGCACTCAGTTATTGTTTCTCAGATTGAAGTACTAGATTCTTTTTTCTATTATATAGTAGCATTCTCTTCATAGTTCTTTGACTCTCATTCTCTTCCTCAACACCCATCATGGTGGGTAAAACTGCACTGTGAATATCAGCACTATAATAAGAAAACTATGCATAACACTTGTCTCATTGAGAAATCAGAGTGGACAACTGACATACCACCCATGCCCCACTAAATAAGAGTGGCTGTTTGCCAAAGCCCTAGGGTTGAAGTCCCTAGGATAACCTTGTATATCAGCTTTTAAAAAATATGGCATACAAATAAGAAACAGATATGTATCAAATTATCACAATTCTCTTAAGAGTTAACAAACATTGATGCCTCCAACGTTCAAGGTCATCAAAAAGGCAAGGCAAGGCTCAAAACAGCATGCCTTCCATCACACCTCTGCTTCTACTACCTGTCTTCACCTTCATTCTTCAGTGGGTGAGCGTAAGTATGAACTCTGGCTTTTGTAAAATGATTACTGATGTAAAGCAAAGTTAGGTGTGAGTCAGGCTGAGGTTTCAATCCTGTGGCTGCCTTCACCATGCCCCGAGTAAGACCTTCCAGGTAGAAAGAAGCTGGGGCTATATAGCTTCATGGTTCTTGTCTAGAAGAAGCTCCCATCCTGACTATATACAACAAAGCAACATGGCAGATACACAGAATCACACATGACACTCCAGGACTACAGCCACATATTTCCATTTTTCTTTCTTTAATATGGTTTTATTTTCTATCCACAGGGGAAGAAGGACACCAATTCGGATACTACATGACTTTTCACACCCTTCATTGCTATGGTCCTCTTCTTCCACAGTCTTTTAGGAAATGGCAGAGCACATTTATGGGCTTTGTTTGAACTTTCTCTCCCACATGCTTTTATCCACTCCCCAAACCCCTGCCTCTCTCCATCCATTTCTTTCTTTTCCTGAACAGCTTTTGCCATAAACCTGTATTTCTTTTTAGCTATCCCTGGAAAGTTAAACACATGGGGCAAGCCCTGTCCTCTGAATTTCTAAAGCTTTTGTTGTTACTCATGTGGTCAGGTCATGTGACAAACAGCCCTTCTCACGTTGGCTAAAACTGGGTACTAGCTGAAAACGATAACCCTGCCACCTAATCTCTTAAATGGCTTCTTCTCTCTGTACGTCGTTCCTGTTTCTAAAAACCAGTTCATTTATTTCTTTTCTTGGGATGTTTTGACACTGAGAATAAACATGTTTATGATTTGTGGCCATTGGCCTTTGGTGAACTAAGCTTAAAGAAAGAACTAGGCTGAATGTTCCTAGAAGCGAAGAGAATGCCCCAGGCTAGGAAGAGAGGCAAGAGGAAGATTTCCCTTGCTTATGAAAGGTCCTTACTTAGGCACTCAGTTCCTTAGTTGGGAGTTCCATAATTCCCTGATGAACCAGAAGAACCTCAGAGAGTGTCTTATCTAGCATTCCTGTGCCCTCCGCATGGCTTGCCAGTAAATTACCCCTGGGATTTAGACAGACTTGGATAGTGAGGATGTCCATGAAGACCACATTGGATTGAAGAAGACATACCCTCCCCTACCTTTGAGTTTTTTTGAGGCCCCTGGATTCTCATGGGTCCACAAAGGAAGGAGAAGAAGAACCAACAATGACTGACACCCTAATCCCCATGTACTTGGCCAAATGGAGACTTTATATTGCTAGGGTAAAAGCAAAGAAACACAACATTTCTTGGCACATTTTTGAATCAGGATAAAATACTACCTGTTTTAAATATATTCGTGTAATCATATAAATTCTTAGTATGAGGCTTTGAATCACAGAAACTATGATCTATGTAGTATGCCTATTAAGAACATTATTTTTTCTGTTTGGGATTAATTGTTCTAATCTACCCAACTCTCATGACCTGAATGACACACATCCAACAGCTAACATGACAAATATTCCTCAAGGAAAGATTTCTGTTGTTTACTTGGATAGTGAAATTGAGGCACATTGTTAAATTTGCAATGATGTAATTTTGGAAGGTAACATCTGCCAAAAGATATAAATCCAAATTTTATTATCACCATGATAAACTGGGGAAGGGTGCTAAATCCTTGAAAGCAACTTTATGTAGAAGTTAATATGCCTAGAAAAGATGGGGAAAAGAGAGAGAGAAACAAATTGATTTTTTTTGGTTTTTTGAGACAGGGTTTCCCTGTAGTTTCTAGAGCCTGTCCTGGATCTAGCTCTTGTAGACCAGGCTGGCCTCGAACTCACAAATTGATTTTTGAAGAAAGCACAGACTTGTCAAAGAAAATGGGTGATTCATCCTGGTGTTCAAAGCAGTATTCCATAGCAAGTTCACCATGAAAATCTGCTGTTTAAAAAGTGGTTGTAGTACATGCGTCTGAACACCATTTAGTGATGCCTTCACAAATGTACCCAGGATACCCTATAGAGAGTAGCCAGAAGCTAAAGTAACCAGAGTCTTACACACTGCCAGGTTTGGATCCTGTACTTAGGTTATCTTTGGCTGGTTGCTTAACCTTTTTGTAACTTGATTTCCCCATTCATGAAATGAGCCTGAAAATGATATGTAGGCTACTGAAATGTTATAAGATTTAATGGGAGCCGACAGTGATGGAAGCACATTCACAGTCCCAGCTCCTCAGAAACCAAGGTGGGAGAACTGCCTTAGCCTATAAGCTGGAGAACAGTCTGGGTAGTATAGAGGGTCCCTAGACCAAAACAAATAAAGTTAGTGTTTGTAAAACGTACAGAGTTATTACCACTAGACTGCAATCTATGGAAGAACGTGTTAAATACATTTATTTAATATGACCTTGTTAATATAGAGTTCAAACAATTCTTAGGATACATATAAAGATTTCAAAATGTATATGACATCGTTTTTGCCCTAAAAACGTTTGACTTTATAGAAGAAAACCTGAAGTATTTACACAAATATAGGATCACTTCTGATTTATATTATAATATTTTTGTTAGTTCTTTGAAATTTTCTTATATTGTATTTTTATCATATTAACCCCTACTTGACTGCAACCAAGCTACTTACCATTTTAAAAGCTCTCCAGGACAGAAAAGGATTACAGATACACAATAGGACATATTTAGACATAAAAGAACTCTAAATGAGTCACAGTGTGTTTAAAAATATACATAGTCATAGATTAAAGGAGTAAACATAATAAAATAAATATTAAACTTCTAGAAAAAGTAAAAGAGTAAGAAAAATAAGCCACGTAAAGATGGATTATACATAGAGTCTGGATTATGTATACTATTGTGTTTTCTTTGAAATTATTATTGACTGCAGAGAGACATTTGATTCTGGGGATTGCTAAGCTAAATCAACATATATGTTTTAAAGGTTGCTTGACTTTAAGATTTGAGTCTAAGGAAAAGAGGTTCTTCTTTTGTTTACACAAAGGATGAGAACCTGTGGAATTCTTCCAGACTAATGTGGTTTGATGGGCCAAGACCCTATGAAATGATCACACACCCACCCAATATGTCACCCAACAAAAAGCAGGAGGCAATTTGGGTAGAACTATGCCAGAGTTCCCAAATATTGTTTATAAATGCTTGTTTACATTTAAAGACAGATACGATATAGATAGGAATACTTTGCATTGGTATGGATCTTGGTTTATTGATGCAAATTTAAGGTCTATTTTGTTCTATGTATATTTCTGCTCTTGATCAAGGTATTGTGTTTGTGTAGCTCATTTAAAAATGTAATGTATAATTAAGAAATACAAGTTAATAGTCATAATAGTCAAGCTTATAGTCGTGTTAGGTTTTCTAGATATGTAGAGATATATTTCAGTTAGATAGGTATTCTTCAAATTTTTGAGAGACCTTCAGAATAGGGCATTTAAAATGTTTTAAGAGCTTAAGACTTTTTATGACAATGAGACACATCTGCTTTTGGCAGCACCGATAACTTCAAGAGGATGATGGGCACTGAAGAGGCTCCTTATGGAGTTTGTTAGCCACGTGGGCAAGAAACTACTCTCGCCTAGATTACTTGATGTTATGTTGTATGAACTGGACATTCAGGACCCACAGATAAATGACTGCTGAACTTGTCTAAAGGTGAGACAGTCCTTCGGGGTTCATACTTCATCAAAGAGCCTGCCAGACATTTTGCAGGACACAGAAGAAAGTGACTGACAAACTGCCAATATAGGCAGACTGTCTTTGAAATTTCCTGCTTCATGGAAAAGTCTGCCAGATCCTATGGGCCTGTAGGCTGAAGATGGATGCCCCAACATTATAGAAGAACTTTGGGTGACTGTCTAAGCAGTGAAAGGTCTCTGTCAATTCTAGAGTTTTGGAAGTTGCTTACAATGTACTTCCTGTTTGCTTAAATATTATATTCTTCTGGAGTCTTTGATGGAGTTGAAGAATTGATAGTTATAGTTTTCCTTAGTTATGATTAAAGATAAAATATATATAAATATTGTAACTGTAATTCTGTTTTGTTATATGTAATTTTTCTGTGTTAAAGTTAAAACCTTCCTTTTTATTTAAACAGAAAAGGGGAGATGATGTAGAAAGTCCTTCTGTATATGTGTTGCCTTTATTGGTTAATGAATAAGGAATCTACATTGGCCTGTGATAGGACAAAGTAGAGCTAGGCAGGGAAAACTAAACTGAATGCTGGGAGAAAGAAGGTGGAGTCGAAGAGATGCCATATAGCCCTGCCAGAGACAGACACTCGGAATGAAACTTTGCCCTGTAAGCCACAGCCACATGGCAATACAGAGATTAATCAAGATGGGCTAGTTTAGGATATAAGAGTTAGCCAGAAATACGCTTAAGCTATTGGCCAAACAGTATTGCAAATAATATGTTTTCTGTGTGATTATTTTGGGGCTGAGAAGCCAAGAACTAACTAGCAACTCCCTACAACACCTACTCCTCTTTGTAATATCTCCTAGATCCACACCTCCACCTTCCCATCCCCTTCCACTTTATGTATTCTTTTCATTGTTAATAACCCACCAAGTCTAATTTCTATTGCCCACAAGTTCTTGAATGTGGCCTGTCACTGCAATGTAATCTTCTTACTAGGGCCATGCCCTTAAAGAAAACTAACTTTCCCTCCTATAAAAGCTATCAACTGTCAATTGCTTCTCAGTTAGGGATAGGAACCCTGGATCCCCTTCCCTCATGCTACAAGTCCATAGGTGTCTGTCCAATGTACAGTACTCTGTCTACCAGCTGACCTATGTAGGGTACACTAGACTTACTTTTCTAAAAGAGCTGGGAAAGGAACTCAGCAGAGATACACGAACATTAAGGGATAAGGGTTGGACCATGGGCCCTTTAGCTTAGCAGTGGGAAAGGAGTTCTGATAAAGGCTGCATTTTAAGAAAAACAAGTTTTCCTTACTATTTGGGTCACACCCATTTCCATAGAAGGTGGAAGTGTAACAAAACGGACCAACATTGTATCATGATTTGTGAATTTCTTTTCAGAAGCTATTGTTAAAGATGAGAATGGACCACTATTTATAGGCTCCCTAAAGGAGAAGAGGTTGCCTCTGCCATGACTACTGCTTGCTGCCATGTTTCCCCATTATAGCAGAGTCTTACCCTTTTGACCTGTAAATACAAATGCAATCTTCTTTCTATAAATTGTCTCATTATGATGCTTTATCACAGCAACAAAAAGTAACTAACACAAAGTACTTCTCCTCTGGCTGTGGGTACATGCATAAAATGAGATTAATATCCAATGGCATAAGGAAGTCTTTCTCAATCACTGACCACTTTAATTTTTGACATAGAGTATATCAGTGAACCCAGAGCTCACCATTTTAATTGAATTGATTATCTATGACACCCTGGGAATCCTGTCTGTACTCTCCAGCATGAGGGTTATGGGTGCTCTGGGGATTCAAACTAAGTCCTCATGCTTTAGCAACAAGTACTTTGCCCACTGAGCATCTCCCTAGGCCACAAAACATATTTTCAGTGAAATATACATATTTTTCACTTGTGAGAGGTTTTGCATAAGACTTAAATTGACAAACTCAGGTCAGTGAATGCCATGTAATGAGTGACTGATCATCCATTTTTATTATTGTTATTATTTATCTGAGAGTTCATAAATACCCTCTTATCCTCTAAATATCCTGAAACAGTAAATTAGCCTATGTCCTTATTAAATAAAGTTCTATTTTAGCAAAGCCCGCCAAATCCTTTTGTGTTTAGGTAATTATATTTCTTCACTTCTTGACATAGTCACTCATTAAGTCTGGCTAGATGCAATAGAAGAAGGAAAAGAAGCATAATGACCAATGGACTCTAAATGGTACCCATGAATTCTCTGAAGACACACATCCATGGAGAACAGAGAGAAGGCAGCACATATAAGGCTGGAGTTTGGGCAAATGACTCACAACAGTAGCAATCCAGAAGCTGGGGGTCTTGTAGAGGGCCGGAGGAGCACTAAGGGGACAGAAAGAGGCCTGGCCAGGGAAGCAGCCTGAGGAGGGGCAGCTAGTGTAGGATGTTTAGTTAGAACATGGTACAGTTAGTTAAGTGTCATATGAAGAAAGCACTTCTGGTGTTTGGTTCAGATAAAGAAAAGATGGGGCAAAGGCTGCCTTATTTACCTGTAACTACCTTAGGTGTGTCCCCCCTTCAACAGGGAAGAAAGTGTGTACTCAATGTCCTTGGAGAAAAGTGAAGCAGGATTTCCAGCTGCAACGCCATTCCTGGAGTCAGAGAAGGCTGGAAGGAGGTGTTAGGGACATCTGTGGGTAGAATGTACAGGGCACGACTAGATAGTAGAAAAAAGGGTGCTCGGGGGCCAAAGATGATGTGACCATGTTCAGTGTGGCTACTGGGGAAGGTGCTACTATTCAAACAGAATAGAAGATTAGAAAGGAATGTTGGCTGGAGAGGAGAGTGAATGCCCTAAATTTGGTCTAGTAGGATTTATACTGTTGGAGAAAGCCAGGACAAGCATTGAGATAGTAAATTCTTGATCTATTAATTTTAGAAGGTAATTCTTTGTATTTTCTTTGGATCCTTGTTTTGTCTCTCAGCTTTTCCTCTCTCAATTTGCCTTAATTTTTATGACCTTGATTTTATGGTTTATAAAAGTATAAAACCCAGCAGACTTACTTCCTACTCTTTCTTAACACACACACCCTTCTCTGCATCTTTAAATTGTTAGCAGTAGAAGCCATTGTGGTTTTCTAGGACACAAAACCATTCTGCAGAAAAAATTTCAAAACCTTGTTCTTAAATAAATATGGATAATTTTCACTCCAGTTAATATTTCTAAGTCATCCTTAGTATAAATAGACAGTTGCTTTCTTAACCATGTAAATATGTTTGTCAAGAATGTCATTCTCCAATCAAGTTTTTCGGTAACAACATCATGTCTGATATTGCGTGTATTGTTGTCTCTTGTGCTAAAAAATCATTGTTGATCTGTCCGTGACACTGAATTAGTTCTGTGCTCTTGACATTGGTGGACACTGAGAAGAACTGACTCATTTTAAACATTCCATACGATTAACCGCACATGGATGAGGGGCAAAGGCAGGGAAGCAATGAAGTACATAAAGTTCCAACTTGGCATTAGAAAAAGTGGAAAACAGTGATGGATTGGATGTGGCACAGCCTCCTTGGGTTTATTCTGCCAAGAAAAGGGGAATCGCCTCAAATTTTCCAACTTCAACCAAAAAACTACTGGCCACAGGTCCATCAAAATAGGGAAGAAATCGTTTTCTCTATGTGGAAAGTTTCTTTTTGCATTTTAGGTCACCAGTGTCCTCTTGTCCTCTGTATGCGTCGTCCTATCTTCTTTCTCTTTGTTTCTGCAGCTTTTTACCCAATCATTCCCTGCTATTCATATGCTTTATTTCTGTTCCCAGGTGCACGCCATCTGATCCCACAGCTCTTTGCCCCAGCTCAATACACTCCCGAGTGTCCCCTCTTTCTCACAGTGAGTCAGCCTCTCTAACTCTGGATTACTGTCCAATTTGATCTGGTCAGTTCTGAAGATATTAGGTAATTTTAGACCCATCTCTGGCCCCATGGAATTGCATTTAATATCTCTCCTCTGTTTTCCACCATGCCAAAAATCAATGTATAATAAAGATGAATAAATCATTTTCCAACTGTAATAAGATCATTGTATTTTAATTACTGAGCTAGGGAAAAAAAGAACTATCCTCAGAGCAGATGTTGAACCAAGGCCATTTGGGAGAACACCAGGCAAGCTCCCTAATATGAGATGGCCAGGAAATAGTCTGTAAGAGGAGACTCATCCATGTATTTAAAGCAGAAATCTTTTAATTAAAAGACTACTTGATTTTGTTTGTGCGTTTATTTACTCATCAATATTTATGATGATTTAGTATATTTAAGACTACATCAGGAGTTGGAATGATTTAAAAGATTGCTGATCTTAGTTCTATCCTTGTGCCACCCTCATCCTCAGTAATGTTTAGGCTTTGGTTCTATGTATGCAATTATGGACGGGCTGATTTCCAACTCTGAATTATCCATTAGCTGATTACAGCATAAAGGAAAATTTTCCCTAATGTCAAGGATTGGATAAACCTTTATAAATATTAAGCCTATGCATACCCCAAACCATTTTACTGCTACAGAGCTAATATTTATTACCATTCTATTTATTATCCAGTTTTTATTCAGATATTAACTCAGTTCATTCAAAGTCTATAACTCAGAAAAACTTTTTAAAGTATATTCCACTTAAATATCTAGGTGCTCACTATACTTAATTCAGCAGACAGTTTTGTTCTGATGTCATCAAGGTGACTTTAGAGATATTTCATATGTGACATTATTAAACACTGTAATGTCCTATGGTGGTTTGAATAAGAATGTGTAGAAGGAGACTGCTCTTTTATTCCCGGCTGCCCAGACCCAAATAATCACACAGAAACTATATTAATTACAGCACTGCTTGATCAGTAGTTTAGGCATATAGCAAGGTCTTACATCTTAAATTAGCCCATTTCTATTATTACTTTATATTTTACCATGAGGCTCATGGTTTGTTACCTCTTGCTTCTTGGGGAGCTACATGGCATCTGCCTTCTTTGCAGCTACATGGCCTCTTCTTGACTCAGTCTACTCTCTTTCTTTCTCTGTTCTGATTTCCCACCTGGCTTTACTCTGCAAAGTCATTGGCCGAAACAACTTTATTTCTTATCCAATAAAAGCAACACATATACAGAAGGACATTCCACATCATCTCCCTTTTCTATCTAAATAAAAAGGAGAGTTTTAACTTCAACACAATAAAATTACATATAACAAAACAGTTAACAAGAAAGAATTATAGATACAATATTTAGTCCATTTATATTTAGTAATTAAGGAAAATAATATCCTATCTTTGTGAGTCTAAAGTTTTCTATCTAATTTATCTTTTTTCATAACTAAAGAAAACTATAATTAACTGCCTTCAACTCTTCAAAGACCCCAGATGGATATAATATTACCTAAGCAAACAAGAAGTGCATTGCAAGCAATTTACAAAACTCTAGAATTGACAGAGACATTTTGCTGCCTGGACAGCCACTCAAAGTTCTTCTGTAATGTTGGGGCATCCATCTTCAACCTACAGGCCCATAATATCTGGCAGGTTTTTTTAGTGAAGCAGGAAATTTGAAGATCTGTTCTGCCTTGTACTGACAAAGTTTGTCAGTTGCTTAATTCTGTATCTTGCAAAATGTCTGGCAGATTATTTCATGAAGCAGGAACCCTGAAGGACTGTTTCACCTTCTTTTGTCAAGTTCAGCAGTTATTTTTCTGTGGGTCCTGAATGTCCAGTTTATACAGCATACCATTGAGCAGTCCAGGCAAGAACAGTTTCTTACCCAAATGACTAGCCTTGTCACATTGAAGGCAAATTCCATAATGAGTTTCTTCAATGCCTATCAACCTCTCTGAAGTAATTGGTGCTGTCAGAAACAGACATATCTCACTGTGGAGAAAAGTCTAAGTTTTTAAAACATTTTAAATGCCGCCATATTTTGTAGGGTTTTGAAAGGTTTGAAGAATATCTAACTGAAATATATCTCTGTATATCTAGAAAACCCAATTAACATGACTACAGTTTGACTATTATAGATGACTATCTATTAATCCATGATTTTTCATTATACATTACATTTTTAAATGAACTGCACAAACACATAATCCCTTAAGCAAGAGAAGAAATATACATATAACAAAATTGACCTTGGTTGGTGAGACTACAGAATTGGAGAAAGAAAGCCACAGGGACAAGATGGCAAGGCGCATTAGGAAAGATGGGGTAATGGAGAAAAGGTTGTAAAGAACAGAGAAGAGATGGGAACAAGCCATGAAAATGTGAAAGGGGGGGGGAGAGGGAGGGACATAGAGAGGGGAAGAGAGAGAGTATAAAAATAACAAGTTGGAAGCTGAAAAATAACAAGCACACAAGGACATAGAGCAGAAAAATTATTGAATAAAATGATATCTGGCAAAAATGCTGGTGAGAAATTAAAAAACCCTCAGAACCATAGGTTTATTTTTTTTTGGCTGCATTAATATTTTAATTATGATCTCTATTTGACCCTCAAGTAAATAGCTATAAAGATACTTGTTTTCACTTTAATTTCTCACTCATTAAAACATATTTCTTTATAGGAGACTTGCTGATTATTTATCATCTATTAACTTTACACTCTCCACATTATACCTCCCATTTTGTTGCTATAAATATTCTTTTTTTTTCTTTTTTTTTTCTTTTTTTATTTTAAAAGCTAAAGATTAGCCGGGCAGTGGTGGCGCACGCCTTTAATCCCAGCACTCGGGAGGCAGAGGCAGGCGGATCTCTGAGTTTGAGGCCAGCCTGGTCTAAAAGAGCTAGATCCAGGACAGGCTCTAGAAACTACAGGGAAACCCTGTCTCGAAAAACCAAAAAAAAAAAAAAAAAAAAAAAAAAAAAAAAAAAAAAAAAAAAAAGCTAAAGATTGTGTGTCGGTGAGAGGAATGGGTAAACTATGGCACCTTTGGAAGAAAGTGAAGATGTGCAGAGCACCAGGCTGGAGGTTGAAGGTCTGATGTGAATAAGACCAACAATGACAGCTGTACTTTACTTGGCAGTTGGTTTTCTCATTCATAAAACTAAAGAAGTATTATACTTTTAATGTTATTTTAACAGAAAAGTCTAAGTAAAACAGAATGCAGGAATGATGTAGAAAATTTAAAAACGGAAAATGTATAGTTGGATCTCTTTGAATTTGTCTTTTTTTTAATTGAAAATAGATTTTTTTTTCATACAATGTATTTTTACCATGGTTTCCTTTCCCTCATTTCCTCTCAGGTCCTTCCCACCTCCCCACCAGCTAACTCCATGTCTTCTTTCTCTTTCTCTCTCTTAAGAAAACAAACAGGAAAAAATGAATAAAACAAGACAAAGAAACAACAACAAAACAAAGAAAAAGCACAAGAAGCACATATATACTCAGAGATACAACACACACACACACACACACACACATACACACACACACACACCATAAAAATAAAACATCAGAAACCGTGATCTGTTAGCAGACGACCAGTACAGTAAAAATGCCTAAACAACACATTATGAGACAAAAGCTACATCTTTAAAAATATCATGGGGTTTATTTTGTGCTGGTCAACTACTACTCGGCATGGGGCATGCCCTTAAGTGTGTTTTATATGTCTAGTGATACTCCTTTGGAAAAAACTAGTTTTTTTTCTGTGAGTGGTTATTAATTGGAGCTAGCTGAAGGGCTAGTGATGGAGTTTGTGTCCACTCAGCGCTGGAGTCCTCTCTGGCCAGGACCTGCGCAGACTCTATGCATGCTCCTGCAGTCTCGTTGAGTTCATATGTGCACCAGTCTTGCTGTCTGGAACACATTGCTTTCTCGGTGTCATCCATCCCTTCTAGCTCTGACAATCTTTCTGCTTCCTCCTCGGTATAGCTCTCTGAACCTTGAGGGGGGCAGTGGTTGAAAACATCCCATTTAGGTCTTTGTATTTGTTCCCATCTCCTGCAGAAGGAAGCTTCTTTGATGGTGGCTGAATGAAACACTGATCTATGGATATAGCAGACTGCTGTTATGAGTCATTTTATTGCTATAATGCTTTAAGAGAAAAATAGTATTTGATTTTTCCCTAGGTCCACAGCTTACCTAGTCTCGGGTTCTTGGTCACCTGAGCAGTGCTAGGCATTGATTCCATCTCTTGGAGTGGGTCTTAAATCAAATAAGATAGTGTTTGGCTTTTCCACTATTGATTATGCAAGCAGATCACCATTGTAGGTTGAAGGATTTGTAGCTAGATAGTGTTTATCTTTCCCCTCCAGTAGCATGCAAAGTACCTTCCAGTTCCATGATCACTAGTCAGTAGAGAGGCTCTAGTTAGACATCAGCATGACTTCTCATGTTCGGTGAGCAATAGGGCCTTATCATCAGTTTGTAGAGCGCAAACAATAGCCTTGGGAATCACCTGAATTGTTGGAGGGTTTCCGTGGTGCCCCTTTGGCTATTGACTCAATTAGACATAACACATTTTACTTACGGGCGGTCTCACCTAGTGGCGAGAGATGTTTTGATGGGTCTTGTCTCCCCTGTCATTTGATAATCTCATTAAACTTCTTTTATATATGTATGCGTTTTAAGAAGCTTCAACTGTAGCAGGTTTCTGTATGACCCCTCAAATGGTCCTTTGTTGTTGTGGCCCCTCCATGGACTCCCTTCCTTACCCCTTTCTTGTACCCCCTCTTTGTTTTATCTTCCTATTCCTGTCCTCCCCTTTCCTCATTCATCAGTTACTATATATTCTATTTCTCCTTCTTCAGGAGATGCTTCCCTCTCCAAGCCCCTTACTCTATACCTAACCTCTGTGATAATACAGATTGCAGCATACAATTGAAAGTTTAAAAGCAAACACTTACATATAAGAAACTACATACTACATTTGTCTTTTGGGGCCTGGGTTACCTAAGTTAGGATGATTTTTTTTTTCTAGCTCCAATCATTTACCTGCAAATTTAATGAAATTTTTTTAAAAGTTGAGTAATATTCCATTGTGTAAATGCACCACATTGTCATTATCCTTTAACCTGAAGGTGTTACACAGGAAACACAACGCATAGCTCTGCTGCACAAAATTCAGTGGGGTTAGGGAAGAATTCTCAGGTTGGGGAAGCTGGGCAGGCTTGCCAGCACCCAGCTAGATTAGAGGGAATCTCAGTATCTGGCTTACTTATTTTTATCCAGTGTGCAAGACGCTTCTGTAGGAAATAAGACTCTAAGTTCCAACACGTAATTGGAGCTGACAAAATGTGTGTTGTGAGCACACTTCATCAGGCCTCTGGGCGCCTCTCAGACCTAAGCATGTGTGGAGTTTCGATCAGCAATGTGCCCCAGCTCATCAACACCAGAGGTGTGAATCAGGACATTCAATCTTTTTGACCTTGAGTTGACCTAGCTCAGAAACATTCAAGTTAGTGGTTTCAAATATGTACTCATTTTGATGGACTAAAAATGCTGTTTATGGATTTTGAAGAATTTGAAAATTGTCTGGAAAAAAATAAAAGCCCAAGGGCTCATGACTGAAATTAAAACTGGAGTCCAAAAGGAAAAGGAACGTTCAAGTATATTGTGGGAATGAGTTAGGTGTAGAGGGACAGGATAAAGCAGCAGAGAATTACGGTGGTTTTTTAGAGAAACTCGGAGTGTGATTTGTTAAAAAAAGAGTCTTTTTAAAGTGAGTCCCAAGCGGTCTTCCAACCATTCTCTTTCTTTTCCTCTATTTCAGCTCACAGATTGAGCATATGTTCCTGACTTGACTGTTTTCTGTACCATCCCCTCTGATTACATGTTGCCAACTCTGGGGTACTTGTAATTCTCTAGGAAAAACAACCTGCAGGAGACTAGGGTTCTTTCCTTCCAATACCATTGTAATGGTATATTTTTCATCTTTCAGTATCTGTTTCAACAGGTGGTGGCATGAGAAGGAATGAGATGGCATATGGAACTCGACGTGACAACAGGCACATCGTGGAGACTGAAAAATCTATAACATGCAGTATGGTTAGCATTATAATTACAGGTCTTTTCTCGACTTGATCAGTCTAAGATTATGTAATAGCCACAAGAAGGGATTTACTTCCCTAAGTTGATCTCAAGAACTTTGGCATTCCTTGAGCCCAGTAATTTCCCATCTTTCCCAATAGGCTTACTTGGCTTTCTCAGAGGCTGATTCCCTTGTGAGCCTTACAACATCTAAGGGCTGTCTCCACGTAGATTTTCAGTTTTCCTCTTCAGGGAAATGAAGGGGCACCCAGCCATTGGGTGTCCCCTACCTTGAAAAGCTTGCTTCTTCCTTCAGCAAGAGGGACCAAACATACAAGGTTAAATGTAATATTGTTTGCAGGTAGAAGAGAAAAGCAATGCTTGCTTTTAACTGTATTTCATTATTTAGTGCTAAGAATTAAACATTTTTTGGCCTTGTCTATGCATGCTTCCTAGGGAAAAGTCTCCTAAATGAGCTTTGAATGTAGCCTATTTCTGGCATAAAAGCCATCCTAAGACAGGAAGCTAAGGGATTCAGAATGAGAAAACACATGGTACTATGTGGCCCCATCCTGGAGATCCTTACTTAGGGGTGTCCCATGGGGCTCAGGGCCTTAATGTGTGTTTTTACCAAGTATCTCAGGTGGTTCTTCAAAGGGAGTCTAAGGATGTATTGGAAGAGAGCAGTCAGGACAGGGGAGGAGACAAAGAGGCCATCCAGGACTTTGAAGACAAGAGCCAGAAATTTAAATATGTTGTTGTGGGCAATGGAGGAAATCCTTAAATTATAACCAGCAGGGTCATGAATCCGCTCACTGTCAATGTGTCAGCTTACTTTGTGGGCAGAAGGAGGTCATTTAAAACGCTTCATGAAATGCAAACGCAAGCAACGAAGTACAATTATCTGCATGTTAAATTTGCAAACATTTAAAGGTTAATACTAGATGCTGGCAAAGATACATTCTTACATGTCAGGGTCCAGCCTCGATGGAGTTTGAACGTTCCAGGGTAGGGGTGTGTGGATTATAAAGATTAGGAAGGAGGAACAGAGATACTAAAGAAATGTAGAGACATAGACTAGAACCCAGAGGGCAATCAAGTGAATATGGAATACACCCATGTTTATTTTCATATGCTTAATATCCTAATCCAAAAAGGGGGGAAGAAGGCTAAAGAATGCTTTAATATGACACAACAAACAGAGCAATTACTTGCTTCAATATTTGAAACATCAAACCACTATATTCTGAGTTAAGCATACTATTTTAGGCAGAACATATGGCAACTACACCTTAGACTAAAGTATTCTGGGTCAAACCTCCTGTCATATACTTGAAGAAGCAGGTATAGGCTTGAATTCTCTGACTTGGGTCAGGGTGAAACAGATCTACCTCTGTGGGTCATCTCAACACCCCAAACACCAAGTAACCACACCCTAGGCGAAGATGTCTTGTTTGTAGCCACATCTAAAGTCAGGCCTCTTGTCAACAGCCTTGAAAGAGCAAGAGAGGCTTAAGCTTTTTGGCCTTCAGTCAAGGTGGAAGGGACCTACTTCTGTGAATTCCCACATACACAGAGCCACTGAAACTTCACACTGTTTAACCT
Source organism: Arvicola amphibius (assembly GCF_903992535.2). Taxonomy (NCBI): domain Eukaryota; kingdom Metazoa; phylum Chordata; class Mammalia; order Rodentia; family Cricetidae; genus Arvicola; species Arvicola amphibius. The sequence continues at coordinate 155,537,001 of NC_052049.1, read as the reverse complement.
AGCAATTTTACTTCTAGCAATTCAATCCAAAGTGTAAAACAAGTCTCAGAGTTGAATTTATCGTGATCCTTATTGCAACAGCAAAAGCTGTGCAATCGTTAATACGTTAAATATGCAGACACAGAAAAACATCTAATATATAACATTGAGTGAAATAATTAGGACCAAAACTTCATCTTACAGCAAAGAAAACTAGGAAAATATTAATATTATAAGCACTATATTTATTGGGAGAGATAAGGAGTTGATTATTTTTCTTTATTTTCTCTTTTTTTCCCTGAACTTTAGGCTATAAGGTTGCCTTGCTTTCTAGATGAAAATAAGATTATAAAATCAGTTTCTTTTATAATAAGCTTCTATGACTCATTCACTCATTCAATACAGTGTGTCTTCTAAGTCCCATATAAGTCCGTGCCCCATCATAGGGCTCAACTGAAAATGAAAATGAAATTAAAGAAACATAAAAAATTTTGGTGATTCAGCTATGGAGATAACTTAGTAGACAGAATTCAGCTTTACTTTCTTTCTATTCAGATCTAAGCTTTCTTATAAAGTAACTCAGCATATCCACTTGCAATGAAAATGTTGATAGGATGTTTGGGGCAGAGGATTCAGCCATATTCACAGACTTTATAACATTGGTCTGGAGCTTATTCCATTTCTGGTATTTTGTTTTACTTGCTATTCTCTCTTTGTAATTTTTATTATCATTTTATTAGGAAAAAAATGAACATGAAGAAAAAATTGCAATTAGTCCCATGCCTCTAAAATGTAGTTTCTACTTAGTTGATCATACCTCATAGTCCCTCTAACACTTCAGTTTGATAGAAAAAAATATATTTCTTATATACAGTTGTATATGCACATGCACATGCCTGCATATGTGGTATGGTGTATGTACAGCTATAGAGGTCAGAGGAGGACATCGCTGTTCTGCTCTGTCATTCTTTGCCTTTTTTGAGACAAAGTTTCCGATGAACTTGAAGCTATGCTAGTAGCCAACAAGTATCACATATTCTGTCTTTTCTCTCCACAGCACAGGGGAAGTCGCACTCACCATCTTCACAGGTGCTGTCATCTGGATTCCTGCTTGTGTAGCCAGCACTAGGGTCCCTCTCCAGCATCCTCTATGCGTAAGCTTTAAGGTCTAAAATACAGTTTGTTCTCAGCGCTATTCTGCGAGTCAAGGAGTACTAGGCACCTGCAATCCACTAGGAGGATAAACAGACCCAGAAAATACCTGTCAGGTAGAGGCAGGGGCTCAGGAGGTCTCTCCAGGCCAGCATTTTTGTACCAAGTGTTCCTTTGGAAGTGTCTTTAGAAGCTAGTTTTCTTCCTTTTCTTACCTGCGGGGACTCACTCCTATTGTGGAGTTCACCAATTCCTCCAGTCCCACAATTACATTATGGACTTCTGCGGTGAATGTTTTATTACAAAGCTATTTTGCTTTTAACATTCACCTTCTTCCCAACTAGCTATATTTAAGACGTGTTTTCCCATGTGGAGAAACCAAAGAAGAAAATACGTTTTTACAACAGAATTTGTGTGTATGGTTTCAAGAATGCATATTGCTTTTTTATGAATTTAAAAAGTGCTGTTTTGTTTGAAAAATATAAACGACTCCTGAGACAGTAGAAGGAGCACAACAGGGTGCTCATGAGACTTGAGCTCAAAACCCTCATTCACTCCTTAGGTGTGTGAGCCTGCGAAAGTTGTCAGGGTTCTCTGGGTCTCCCTTAAACCAAACGAATAAAATCTGCTTTGCAACCTTCTCATGTGAAGTGACTTCTTAAGCATAACACTTGACATGTAATTAATAGTCTCAAAATTTCCTAAAAATCTTTTAGGATCATCTTTATAATGAAATATGTACAACAGACACTTCCTCTATTTGCCTTTGGGGGTCAAAAATTCCAACTTGGGAGTTAACTTCCCTTCGTTTTCCCTATCTACAAGGCATGATCGCCTCTCCATAGTAAGACAGGAGCATGAAATGAGATGTATATAAATGTCAATTGTAAATTAATGAAATTGCATTGACTTGATGGTTGTTTTTATCATTGTAGTAGAGTAATGTCTAACTTCCATCCACACTTGATTTTGTCAAGGCCATCAATATCAGCTTTGCCACATACAAAGGTTTCTTTTGCAGGTGTCATCTTATGTGGCCCTCTGCTGTATGCCTCTCCTGGCGTCCCGAAGTCCTCTTCTCTTGCTTCTGAGGCCCTCTGGTATCTTGCCCTCTACCTTGCCTGTCCGGATGCTTCCTTTTAGTCCATCCGTGACTTTGCCTTCACCGAGGCCTTGAGGTGCCCTCCTTCATTTTCTTCTAATTCTACTCACACCACACCAAGCTTTCCTTCATTTCCTTGGTGCTAATGGGTCCTGACCTTATGTCCAGCCTAGCCTCCCTCTGAGCTTCCAGGCAAGGGCTGACTCACTCATTGGTGTGTTCCACCTAGACGTCTTACACACGCCTCAGGGCCTGTGTGTTAAAGCACACACTGCCATCTTCTTCTACATTCCCACTCCATCTGAGTTTTGAGAAAAGCGTCTCCAGTCACAAAGTTGCCAAGGCCAGAAACCTCAGATTGGTTCCAGAATTCTCCTTCCCCTTATCTTTCTAGCCAATGAGTCATTAAGACTCATCACAAAAATCTTTCAAATATTTCATCTTAAGAACAGACTAACAAAACATTCATCTCTTCTTCCTCTGAAACAGCCATGGGAGCCCACACTGCCACTCATTGAATTTAAGTCCCAGCTATATTATATGTGGTTCAAACAATCTTTAATTGTTTGCTGTCCTAAATCTTCTCAGTGATCCTTTCCTTACTTTTGGCCAGAATAATAGTATCTGAAATGAAGCCTCTGACTATATGTAATTACAAAAAAACCCTGAAGGGCTTACAAAAAACCATGAAGGGCTTTCCATTGCCTCCAAGATACAAAGTCATGCGTGGGCTGGTACTTCCTTCTCATCTCTTAGCTCTTTCTCCTTCACCATAGTAGGGTAGATGTGGCCGACAGGTCCATGTTTTACAATCGCCCTTAGGAAAATGTAATGTAGTAATATATAACTTCCTTGGGAATGTCTGTGTAGAAAGAGCCATCACAGGTTTAAGATGAAAGTGCTGGGCAATATTAAAAGTAGGGAAACAAAAGCTCATGAAGAACACTAGGTAGTCGTGGAGATGGCTTAGTGGGTAAGGACATTGGCTGCAAGCTTGAAGGCCTGCGTGAGAATCCCCAGACACACTAAAAAGAGGAGTAGCTTCACCCATGGACTTGTAACCACAGTGCTGTTGGGGGTGGGGACAGAACTGTTGGGGTTTCTGGCCAGCAGTCTAGTTTCAGGTTCAGTGAGAAACTTTGTCTCAAAGGGATAACTCTAATGTTCATTTGATAGCATAGGGTGATAGCATAGGAATCTGACATCTTCCTCTGAGCACTCAGCACACACATGCACATCCTCAAACAGATTGTGTTTCCCCACCCTGGGGCAGGGTTCTTCTGTGTAGCCCTGGCTGTCCTGAAAATTTCTCTGTAGTCCAAGCTGGCCTCAAACTCATAGAGATTGGTCTGCCTCTGCTTCCCAAGTGCTGGGATTAAAGGCATTGGCCACCACCCAGCAGATGAAGTCATTTAAAAAATACAATCATCAAGTTGCATCCCTTGTATATGTAGGCATAAGAATAGCTGAAACGGGCAGCAGGTTGTAATGTGTGAACTGCACGTGGTAGTGCCGTATAAAAAAATATGGCTGGGACCTAACCTGGAAAAAAAATAGGTGTGAATCAAAGTGGCTACAGAATCTAAATGGGAAACACAGCCAGTGCTTTCTACTGCTCCTTTAGAGCAGCAATGGATTAGCGCAGGCTTCTCCGATTCCACTTGGCTGATGCTCACACTTGCAAATGAGAATAACACACACTGCATCCCGAAGAGAATGGCCAGAATAGTGAGAAGGTCTTTTATTCCATCAACCCTAGGCTCATGGTCTCCATTATTCAGCCTTTTATTGTTCCTTGCAAAGAGATTTTATCCAGAGTACCCAGCCTATAAATACAGAGAGCAGGGGACCTTCAGTATGAAAAAAAAAAAAAAAAAAAATCACACACCAAGTGTCCTAATGCACTCGAATCCTTGAGACAGTCAGCATCAGTGTCTAATTAATGTTTTTTAAAGCAGGAAAGAAAATTATGTTTGGCTTAAAAAAATCCCCCAAAGTCTACACTTTATGTTCAGGGTAAAGTCAAGGACGTACTTTTGACCTTTCACCTCCTGACTCGGCTGTGTAAGGGCCAGGTCAGCTTCCAAGCAGGAACACTTCCAAGTGGCTGGTACTTTTTATTGGTCTTCGGTATACGAGGTTGAAGCATTTTATTGTCCAAAAGTAATTATATTTACTTAAGGCTGTTACTGGAGGAGGGAAAATAAAGATCCAGTGGGCCTTTATAAAGTTTCAATATAACTTTCCATAAAATATTAAAAAGCATGCTTATCTCTGCTTTTCATACTCTCTTTTTTGACTCCCCAGCCACATAAAATATACTTTTTCTTGCTGTTTTGTTCATAGTAAAAGTCCTTGTGTTTAAAAACGGCAACAAGCTTTAATACTTTTCCTTTAAATGGAATAATTTTAAGGACTTATAAGAATTCAATCTTCCATTAATCACTAATAACTCTACTCTTCTTTATGTATATCAGGCCTGGACTCAGCTAGGCGATACCTTTATTTTAATAAGGACAAAGCATACATGCGTGCTGTTTCAGCCTGTCTGGTCATCTCGTGCAGTGACCTCTCTGTTGTCTTGGTTTCCTAGTCTATCAGGTAAACATCACAGCGGTGCTTCCTGGGGTTGAAGGGGAAACTGAACTGAGCATGCTCAGGTATCCAGACCCCAAACCTTTCGCGCTTCAAAGTGAGCCCTCTGCATCCAGCCTGTTGCAATTATTGCAGTTTTTCCACGAGGCACTGGTTGTCTTGCGCTCTATTCTGTAGCAGTGCTGAGCTTATAGATCCCTGTAGGGGCCACACTGTTGCTTTCACCATTGCTTCTCCCTCGGCCTGGAGTGGTCTTCTTCAGTCTGTGTGTCTGTACAAATCTGACTTCTTCTGGAAAACTACCTTCAACCTGCTCTGAGAAGGCTTCTGTCATCCTCTTCTACCCACCTGGAAGCGGATTCTCTCTCTCACTGGGCTGTCTGAGCTCGCTTCCACTGTTTGTTCCCAGTCTCCCTTCCTGAAACTGGAGGCTAAGCCTTCCTCTTTCTATATCCCACTTGCCCAGGACCATGACGGCCTAAAGTGTTTTGGTCAATGCCTTTGGGACTGAAGTATTGAGTAGTTCATTGTTCCCATGAAAGAAACAGGCAAATCAGAAGCTACATCGAAGCAAGTATTGGGATTCGAATTGACTAAAATTTCTGGTCAGCATGAGGAAAGCCAGACAATATGAGAACTAGTACAGCCCCTCCTCTTTCACGCCGTCTCGCTCCATCAGCAACATTCATCAGGCCTGTTTGCTGCTAGCCCTTGCTCAAGGTCCTTGGATTCCATCGGTGGGGAAAGAAGTGAAGGAAATCGCTGGTGGTGTGGCCTCATGTTCTAGACAGCGTGAGTCACATATAATCAATGACAGCAACGAGAAAGCTAAATTACAGTGCGACATAGAAAAAGTGTTATGGAAAAAGAAAAGGTAGGTAAAAAAGTTACAACTGCAGGAAGGGCAGTTTCAAGGACTGGCAAAGTTGGTGAGTGTAGCCTGACAGGAGGTGAGACTTGAGAGATGGGAAGGGAGGAGGGCGGGAAGGCAGCTGGTGGCTGGAGAAACAGCAAGAGCAACTGCCAGGACGTGAGAATGTGCCTGGAATACTCAGAGAGGGTCCCCAAATGGAGTGGAGGAAGAACAAGGAAGAGGAGATGACATCACAGGCAACGGGGACCAGACTGTCCAGTCAACATCTTGCAACTTTAGAGAATTTCAAGTTCCTGGAGTTTCAGAGTGTTGTAGTGAACGACATTACACCATGTTAGAAAAGCTGCTCTCAGCAGTAGGGATCCCAGAGAATTCGAAGAAGAACGCAGACAATCCTGAAGGAAATAGGCTGTGAACAGAGACGTTTAATGTGCTTTGCTTCTGTTGTCTTGTAGAGCTGCAGGAAGCCTTTGTTCCCAGGGAACCCTGCGCCATTGGCCGCAGATACAGTTCTTGTGCTTGCTGGAGGTCTAAGGGCTTGAAAAACAGAGGGAGAAAGCCAAAAATAAACCGAAGGATCATACAGTTATATTTCAACTTAGCTAGGCCAAGGAAAACGTCTGCAAGCCTGGAGATATTTCTGATGTTCATCACAGGCCTGTCAGCAGTGGATAAATAATTTCTCTTTAAGTCTGGACTGTATCTACATTATGGAGACAGGCAGTTCTAATAATATCTTATGACGACTGACTGTATTTATTCTTTCTATAATGTTTGCTAGGGCCCTACTATGTGTCGTACACAAGGAGTACACATCAGTGGCAGAAATAGCCCACTGCCTCTCATTATGGAATGAACGAATATTCAGAGTAAATATCAGATAGTGGCAAAGGGAAATGGAGAGAAAGAAAGCAAATCAAGTTCCTATTACAACAGGAACGGAGGTTAGGAAGATGCCATGCTACACAGGGATGATCTAACAGAAGGAAATTTGGCAGACACTTGGAGAAAAGGAAGCGCATCTTTAGGATCTCTGTGGAGAAGAGTTATAGGCAGAGGCTAGTGCCAAGAGTCTGGAGGCAGGAGAGTGGGTGAGCAATGCCCCATGGTCTTTGCCCACTTTCCTAGTCTTTCTCTTACTCCTTCTTCCTCAGACCGCTGGGAAACAGCAGAACAAGTACTGCTTTCTTCCTTCTAACAGTGAATAGGGAGAAGAGTTCATTTTGGTCAAGGGATGCTAATAAGTAGTGTCAAGTCATTCTTTGGTTAATGGTCTGCCAATCATTGTCCTCACAGTGCCCCAAGGAGGCCACACATCCTGCAAGGTTTCTCAGGATCCCATAGGAACACAGAGTTACAAGTAAAATGTGTACATGGCGAAGTGTGCACTATAGGAACCCTGCAAGGGCAGGTCCGCCAGATTCACAGAACATTCATGGTGCTTCTGACAGAGTATAACAATGCTAACAGGCCAGGGCTCATCTCTGATTTCAAGAGATACCTTATTTAAGGCTCAATTTTTTTGTTCTGGGATACAACTCTCACAATGGAGTAAAACTCTCAACTTGAGAGTAAAACTCTCAACTTGGAGAAAAAAAAATGCTCCTCCTTCTAGAGAAGTAAAGGAGTCTGACATCCCCACCTCCTCTCCCATGAGTGTGGTCTCCAGCACTGACCCCAGAAGGGCAGGCTGGGCAGGTCACAGTCTTCAGTAGTTGTGCTGTTCCCAGGCCCAGGGGGACTCAGCCTTAAGCAGCACCACATGTTGGATATTACCGGTCAGTCCTCTTTCAGCTTCGCCTAGCTCAGCCCAATTCCCTTTTTATGGTGGCTTTTCCTGCATGGAGAAAAGGTTATGCCTGCATAGGCCTCCTGCAGCTTTATCAGTCTCAGTCCCTTGGCCCCTGTCAGCAACTGCTCAAACAAGAACACATGCACACACACGCACACTGCACAGAGTAGGTACTAGCACACAAGCACCCTCACAGCATTTCCCTGAGGCTAAGTGACTAACATATGAATAGTTAGAAAAGTTCTTCCCTCATAATATATATATATATATACATATATATGCACAATATACACTTATGCTATATACACATCCACTCTTATGAATACACACACGTGCATGTGAATATATACACATTTGCACATGTCCTCACATGTGCAAAGCTAAGCAAGTTTTAGTTAACACTTGATTGATTTTAATTACCATTTTCATCATCATTTTCTCATGACTGACATGGCAAGAACCTGATTTGTGTAAAAGACTGTTTTAGGTTCCAAAAGGAATCATTAAAAAAAAAGAATTCTTAAATGACTTGTATTTAACAAGGGAATAGTGTTATCAGAAATAGCAGAAACTCCCTGGACTGACATTGGCTGCCTGACTTTCCACCCTCCTCTTGCCTTGGGGTTGTGTGACTCCCTAGATAGATTTATAAGTCAGTTTTGAAACAGAGATTCCTAGAGTCCCCCACCATGAGAGTTTTTGTTTGCTTCTTTGTGTCTTTAGAATTTGAGGGTTTGTGGGGAGCAGGGCTGGGGAAAAGTTCTACAACACCCTGATCAAAGGATCAGATTTCTGCTCTTGGGCCTCTGTGTCCTACAGAGGCCAGAGAATTTTACTCAGTTTCTTCTTGTCTTATTCTGTTTTATGATGCACTGTGAACATGACCCAAGTTAGAATATCAAGCACGAGGAATGAACAAAATTATCGAAAGTTTAGTTGGATGCATGTAGCCGGTCAAGGTGATGCCAGAGTGGACCAAGTTTTCAGGGGACATACTCTCACCTACTCTATCTCCCACTGTCCACCTCAGATTATCTGTCTGGGCTCTTATCTGGAGGTATCCAGTCTAGACTGTCAACACCGCCACACAACTGAATGATAGAAACTGAGATCCACCTTCAAAGAACCTGTTGTTTTGGCAACAGATAATGTGACACTGAAGAGGGTCCCATTTCCCCAGGTTCCTTACCTGCCTGTTACTAATGTAAGACATTATTCCTAAATTGGGGTTTCTGTGCTTCTTTGGTAAGCATTTAAGAAGGGGTTTTGTTTTCAGATGAATCCAGAGCACTGTGATGATTCTGAATTTTCTCCCTAGCCCATTGTGCTGTCTGCTGAAAATTTAGAATTCTTTGGCCGATGTGCTGTGCAGGGGACTGTCCGTACCTGACTAGGTTGTCATGGGATGTTCTGGTGGAGACGCTTATTACCAGGCTTTACCAAATCAATTTCTTTGTTTTGCCACCAAATCCTTGGCCATAGGTATTGAATAAAGACAGTTCGACTGCTCACAACTGATGGGCTAGGTCAAAGGGGTAAAAGAGTGCAAGGGGAATTCTGGACTCTACTTCTCACAAGGGCAGTGCTTGTGGGGAAAATCTATCAGCTTGCAAGGGAGGCACTTGCTCAATTCTTAGCTTTATTCCAGCCAAGAGGAAAGGAAGGACTGAAAGATCAAGGGTACAAATGAAAAACAAACATAGAAAGCTGCAAAGTTAAGAACACCAAGGGGAGGAAGCCACGAGGGAACAGGATTAAATTTCAGTTTCTTTAAAAAAAAAATACACCAAAAACCTTACAATCTGTCTTGTAAATTAATTCCACACTTAATTTTTGAAATTCTTTCTTCCTTTTGCAGAGTCGGGCCAATACCAGGGAAGTGAAATGCTGCAGGGGAGTGGCGGGGACTTCCAGGGTGAGTTTACTTTCACCGTTTCCTTTCATATGCAGATTCTGCCTGGCCTTGTCCTTTGTCACTGCTCTCCAAGATCTAAGCTTCCTTCCTAAGGCATCATCTTTTATTAATCAGCTATCCACACAGTCCAAGAGAATGGAACTGGCTTCAGACAGATGTTGATAAATGACTTCAGTTTCTTATAAACTAAATCAAGGCCATGTTTTATTAATCAGTTAACCTTCATACACACCCGGTCCTCTGCATATTGTCTCACACTTTATATGCCGTCCTGTTTACACTGCTTATCCGGAGTCAATGCAAGACAGTCAGCCTTTATTTGGAAAGACAGGCAGCCATGTACATGTTTTTTATGGATACTTAATGGCTAGCATAAACAGTCACTTACACATGCATATTTTAGCAAATCGTTAGGTGTTCAACAGTAGAGAGAAACATCATGAATTTATGAACTGTGTTTATTTTAGCTAAGAACCAAGATAAGAATATAAAAATGATCAAAAGCCTGCTGGTGGAAATACTTATGAATTCAGCCTTCAGGATCCTTGTGCCTCGGCCTAAGGAACCAAGAACATAGTAAGCAGACATTGATAACTAAAGAGCCTGCCTCCACCTTGCATTTCTCTGAAGGAATTATTACCTGGTGCTTCAAAATGGTACATGTAAGTCTTTACCAAAGTCGGGAAGCAGACTGAAGAGATGGCTCCATGGGTAAAGTGTTTGCTTTACCTGAGAGATGGAGAACCTGAGTTCTATGCCCCAAACCCATGTGAAGCTGGGCAGGAAAGCATGTGTAGAAATCTCATTTATAAGCAGATACCTGGAGCTCATTGGCCAGCCAGTTTAGCCAAGTGGATGAGCTCCAGGCTTAGTGAGAAATCCTGTCTCAAAAAGTATAGTGTGAGCTGGGCGGTGGTGGCGCACGCCTTTAATCCCAGCACTCGGGAGGCAGAGGCAGGCGGATCTCTGAGTTCGAGGCCAGCCTGGTCTACAAGAGCTAGTTCCAGGACAGGCTCTAGAAACTATAGGGAAACCCTGTCTCGAAAAACCAAAAAAAAAAAAGTACAGCGTGTGGAGAATTGACCAATACACCTGACAACAACCTCCAGCCTCCAAATGAGTGCACACTCACATACACACATCACACACACACACACCTTTCTGTAATGACCGTATTAGTTCAAGACATATTGTAGAGATAAGGAAAACAATTAGACAAAAAAAAAAAAGCCCTGAAATTCATGCAATACAAGAAGCTATGTAAGTAACAAGTATTCTTTAGGCATAAGCCATGTTATTAGACCAATTTCTTTTTCCCAGCAAAACCTAGTATTAAGTTCTTAGAAGCAAATGACCTGTCTGAGCCCACCTGCATCTACGTTCTTAGACTGTCCTACTTTGGCTCCCATGGACACATGTGAAACCCACCGTGGTCTTGTCTGTGTCCTGCCTGAAAGTAGAACTGTCTTGTACGAGTGTCTCCACTGTACCTACTCTGTTCATGATTTTCCCTCTTCCTAACACACAGGGCTCTGGTCTGTAGAGTTGTTTTTTATGTTGAAGCCCATTTTCTGTCACTGACTGCAGATGATGGAGGAAGAGCAGGCACGGTCTGAGCCAGGAGCCCCGCCACTCTCTCCTCTGGATTCTGTGAATGTTTCATCAACACAACACTGGGAGGAATTTTCTGTACAACTTTGAGTTTAGGTAGATTAGGAACAAGGGCTGAATATAACTAGTTCTGCTTAATTCAGCAGAACCTGGAGATGCTCTGTCCCATTATTTCAATATCTGTTTGTCTGTGGCTAATTCTCTCCCTCTTTTGCTACAAAAACACCCATCATAGAGAAATTCGTTGCCTAAAGTCAGTGCTAGTCATATTTGTCTTCTCCTCCAGACTTACCAGGTATATAACCTTAGCTAAAACGGTAAAGAAATTCGAGCATCATAAAAGTATTTCCTAACTAAATAAGCTGAAATAGACTGCACATTTAAAAAATCTAAATTTTCTCATTTTCTTCATGTACAACATTCCAATGTTAGTAACATTTATAGAATGCTGCAGACATTCTACTTGTTAGTATTACACACACATACACACACACACAAACACTTATAAACTCTAAGGGGTGAGAAAATTTTAGGAGGTGAGTTTATATATGATAACTTTAAATTTCTTAGCATGCTCTGACCCAATACATTCTAAACATTATCAAGGGATAAAATATTGTTTGAATTTTATTAAGACTTTTCATGAGAATTAATTTGCTTAAATCAAGCACAGTCTGCACATGATAAAACACAGAGAATTTATTTCTAATTTGAATACATCTAAACAATCTTATTCACTACTCCCAGGAAGACACAGATAATTCTCATCATCACATCAAATTTTCCTGTTGCCCTTCCTCTCAATATTCACCTTGCTGCAAGAAACCCTTTTGTAATTACAGTCCACATAGATAAGCTTTACTTGGACTTGGAGCTCATATATGGTGAACTATAGAGCACATATTATATCTGGCTTTTTTCACAAACACGATGTCTGCTGTATCCATCCACATTTCAGTAGGCAAGTCTGGCCCCTTTTTGTTTACAGTAATGTTTATTGTGAGGCATGTGCTGGATCACAGAAACTGAGGAATCAACACATTTAGAGTAGCATGTTTTTAAAGGCAACAATTGACTCGAAGAACCTTCTGCCGTAACCTCCAGCTTCACTCAAGAGTCTCCTGAGTGACGTGTTATGCTATCTGCTCCTCTGGCCTCAGCAGAAGAAATGCCCCATAAATCTCATTTCATGAGATAGTCTGTATTCATACTTTAAGACAAAGGTCTAGGAATGGTGTTTAGATTTCCCTGGGAGGAGAAATGACCCTTCATAGTTTCAGTGTGTGTGAGGGGGTACAGCGTAGGAAGGAATTACTTCACACAGATATTTTACCCAAGTTTAATTTCATTTCTAAGTCAGAACATCTGCAAGCCTGAAAAAGAACCTCCTTTCAAATTGCTTTCTCCAGTGAGTTATTTGCAAATCTTAATCATATTTCTTCAGAGAGATACTTCTATATGTGGTATAAGGAAGACTATAGAAAAACCCATCAACCATTTGTCGTAGAAACTGTCATCAAGCCTGACCTGTGTTGGAGTCACTACCATACTGGGCTTATCAGTCTGGGTGATCAATATGGTCCATCCTGCTTGGCGTTCTGTTAGAGGGCAGGACCTGCATTCTGCTGTCATTTAATAAGACAAGTTTTTAAAAGGAGCCGTGTAAACCTTCTGTTCTGATCCCCCTATTGTTCATACTTCCATGTGACTATTTTTTACAAGAAACCACAGTCACACAAGTCACAATAGCAGTGATAAATTAGCAATTGATATTTGTTGATCAAAGGATGTGTTATTTGATATAGACAAGAAATTTGGAAAATACATGAAAAATGAAATCTTTTAAGGTTATTATATACCACTCTCTATATTATACATGTGTGTATTTATTTGTTGGATCTAGGGCATCAAATTAAAATTATTACATCGTGTGATTCTCAAGAATAAACGTACCCCTTTCCTCCTTTCTTTTCTCTCCTGTTGTGCCTTGTCTATAGCTTCCTCCTTGACAATCCTACTAGGCTTTAGTTTGTCTTCAGATTCAAAATCCCAAGTCTCTAGGCCAGAATCTGTCCTAGCTGCCTACTGGGTAGTCTAAGGCCTCTTCTTCAGCACCTCTGCTCTTCTGCCTCAGAGCTTCACCCGGCTTTATGTAATTTATTTCCAGAACTGGTCTCTGTCACTTGGTTTCTCACAATATATCCTGCACAAGCTTCCTGGGAGATTTCTAAAACTCAGACCTTACAATTTGCCAAACTGCAATCTTCCTATACTACTTGGTTGCTCTATTTGTAGCAAAATGCCCAGATTATGGGTGCTCTTGTATCTTTCCCCTAACTACTGATGTTACCTGCATCTCTTTGAACTACTTCCTCCTTGAGCAGCCGGCTTTCAATCTTCCCCTTGCTCCTAAATTTTCCTTTGACCAGAAGGACTCTGTGTGTAGCAAATGTCCTAGCTTCAGCGTTCACAGACTCTTTCTGTGTCAGCAGCTCATTGTCAGGATGCCTTCTTGAACCTCGTCATTGCTCGAACCTCATTCCACTCTGAAATCTTAAAGCTCCCTACGCTGAGCTCCAGTCTAAACCTCATGTATGGAACTTGTCTGCATGAAACCTTGGACTTGTCTGTTGCTAACGCTCTTTGCTCATGGTGTCTGTTATGTGTTACATTTTGTCTCCAATAGTCATATACTGAAGACTTAAACCTCATTACCTCAGAATAGGATATTTGGAGATAGACTCTATAAAGGGATAATTGATGCAAAATTAAAGCCATAAGGGTAGACACTAATGAAATATGAGTTTTATCCTTACAAAGAGGGGAAATTAGGACACAGGTGTAAGCATGTGCAGAAGAAAACACACACAGGGAACACAGTGAGAAGGAGCCATCTGTAAGCCAAGGAGAAGGGTCTCCAGAGGAACAAAAGCTGCCAACACCTGGGCCTTGGACTTACACCTCCTGAACTGTGAGGAAATAGACTTCTGTAGGTCACCAAATCTGTAGAACATTGTCACAGCAGCCTCGCCAGACTACTATATCCGCTTCTGTGGAATCAGTTTGGTCCCCTTGCTCTCAGGCTCTGGGTAACACTCTATATTCCAGCAAGGGTACATGTTGAAGGAAGTCTATTCACCTAAAGCATACTCAAGGAGGAGTCCCATGATTTCAATCCCTGCCCACACTGTATACCAAATACTAATAGACTCGAGCATAATACCTAAAACTCTAGAGCTGTAGGGAAAGCAGGAGAAAAATACTTGTGAACTTGGGTTAACACAACACAACTCTAGCAGCATAATCTAAAGAAGATAAGAAAATGATAAACTGTAGTTTTATCAAAATTATAAAGTTCTATTTTCCAAAGACATTATTGAGAGAGTACAGATAAACCACAGACTGGAGGAGAATATTTCCAATTATAATCTGAAAGTAGAGCCATGTCTAGAATATGCTGGGCATTCTCAAAGCTCAGTCATAAAATATCAACCTATCTTTTTTAAAAAACCTGTGAAACATACTTACACCATCAAAGACAAATTGATTAAAGAATTGAAAGTGGAAGGAAAAAATGGTCCAGTCGTAAGTCAGTAGGGAAATGCAAACTAAAATCACAGCGAAATACCAATGCATGCCCAGCGACAATGGCTAAATTAGAAAGACTGGCCATGCTAGGTGCTAGTGAGGACACAGAATTGTTTTAATCTGCACCCACTGATGTGGGACCTGTAAAATTGTACAATAACCTGGGAAACAATTTTGCAGATTCCTAAATGCAAAAATATAAAAATGTCCTGTCACGGGACTTCTGTTCTGCTCTAAGAATCTCCTCAAGAAACACAAGAGCAGTAACTCTTCCACTTCACAGTTCTGTGCGCACATGATCATAATAGCCTTATTTGGAATAGCCCCAAAGTAGTGTAAACCTGAAGTCCATCAATAGATTAGTGAGTCTACGCAATAAAATGCTATCTAAAAGAGATAAACCTGGTATAGGTACATGGCAGAAGAATTATCATGAAGGAAAGAATTCATATCAAAATTTTATACAATTTTATTCTATCTATTTAGAATTCTGGAAAGTAAGCCAATTTAAGTGCTGGAGATCTAGCCATGGCTGCCTTGAAAGAACAGGGAAGTAGCAGAAGGGATGGAGCACGGTGACAGCTTTTATAGGTACATGCAACTGTCAAAACTTGTTAACTTACACAGTTTCTTGTCTATTAATGATGTTGTAATAAGCCTCATAGGAACTGCTCTTGTGTTTCTATAATGAAACACAAATTCCTAATGAACAAATGAATGGCTAGATTCTAGTTCTCATGGACATGATATCATAAAGCCCAAACTCGCCCTGTCCATGGTCTGACTTTTCTCAGAGAAACTCTTATTCAAGTAAATGAGGAGGCATATACAATAATATTAATTTGCACTAATAAAGATGTGAAAATATGTTAAATGGGCCCCACAATCTGACTGCCAGAGGCTAGATTCCTAGTGCTATGGCCTGTGTTCTATCCGATCTTTATGAACTCCAGTTTCCTTATCTCTAAAATGGAACTATATGCAGTGAATACTGTAAAGCATGAATAAGATACAGCCTTATGGACAGAGAGAGCTTACTAGTTGTTTATCATTGTCTCTTACTTGACCTTCTCCCAAAGAGATGCTTAGTCTCTTCCCATTTACCTAGTAAACCAACGTTCAGTAACCTCTATCTTAGATATCTGCCCTGAATCCAAAAGATTTTAAAGTATTTTGGATTTATTTATTTATTCATTTATTCATTTATTTATTTGTTATTTGTATGTGTATGGTGTTTTGCCTCCATGTATGCTAGAAGGGACCAGAAGATGACATCAAATCCCCTCGTACTGAAGTTACAAATGGCTTGCAGCCTGATCACATGAGTGCTGGATGTCGAACTCTGGTCCTTTGGAAGAGGAGCCAAAGTTCTTAGCCACTGAGGATTCTTACCAGCCCCCAGAGAGTTCTTTTCATGGTGAGGGGGCTCTGGAATCTGAAGCAGGGGCATTACTACCATGGAAGTGTAGCAGCATCCATGGAGCCTTAGCCCAAGATATATCGACTAGATAAGATTTAATGCAGAAACAAAAATGTTGCAGAGAAATACGGTACCAAATATTCAAAACCAGAACAATTACATGAAGAAGCTTATACACTATTTTCTCCTGAACCTTTATTAATAACTATTTTAAAGTACATAGATTCTGGGATAGAAGGACAAATGACCTTCTAGGTTGCACCCACTTTCCTCCTGAAGAAGATCTGGATCTCTGAGAGGCCTTGGAACACAGCTCTGCTATCTCAGAATTATGTCTTGGAATCTTTGCTAAGCTGAAGATGTAAGTCATTCAACTTAAACAATACTCTACTAAAGAGGCTGAAATGTAAAAGTCTTTGTCTACTGCAAGGCTTGCACACTACTATAGTGTGGTTTGTTCCCTGGCTATATGAGGATACATGGTTCCATAGCTTATCTGCAGATAAATTCAGGAACGCATTAGATTAAGACGTGCTCTTGAGTGATTCTCATTTTCGGTTTACTCACCCAAGGTTTAAATATGGATTTCCTTTAGGCAGTTTTCTAGTTTGCCTCTTTGCTGTGGCAAAACACTGACCAAAAGCAACTCTGGGGAGAAAAGAGTTTATTTGGCGTATGAGGTTAGAGGCTTTTGAGGAGGGAAGCCAAAGCAGGAGGCTAGAGGCAGAAACTGGCCATGGAGGTCAAGGCTTACTGGCTTGCTTTTCATTGCTTGTTCAGTCTGCTTTCTTATGTAACCCAGAGCTGACTTCCCAGGGATGACACCGCCTATAGTAAACGGACCCTCCCACATCAATCATTAATCAATAAAATGCTTCACATATGTGCCCACAAGCCAATCTGATGGAGGCGATGTCTCAGAAAGCTTCTCGCATCCCAGCCACTCTAGTGTGTATGGACTTGAAAAAAACAAGCAGTACAGACATGACTCTGGCTTGCATAGGTAGTACTCTCTATTGGAAGATGTGATCTCTGTGTGACCTTTGTTCTCCTCCCTTGCCATTACCCTACCCCTCGTCCTCCTGTTCTGATCAGGCCCATCATCTGCCCCCAAGTACTTTGCTTCTCACATATGTGATTACATGTGTCAGGCCGTTGGTCTCCTCACCCGTGCTGCTTCAGTACCTTTTTGGTCTTATTCTCTGGAGTAAGTATTCTCAGTATTTCCTATTTGTTATGGTTAATATTTCCTTAAATTCTTAATTCAAATTGGAAAGAATTCCTACCTTACAGGGCTATTGTGCTTGTGATGAAAGAGATAAATCCTTCAAAATGCTAACACAATTCTGCACCCACAGTAGATACTTAATCAATGACTAAACTTCTTCCCCCGCTTTCCCATTTTCCTGTATTAAGCATTCTCTGTGTTCTTTAGGCTGGTCATTACTCCCTATGGTTTACTGTTGATTGGTGCTGAGGCTTTCCAATTACTGTCTTCCCCATCAGGCTATTATTTTCTTTTGTTTACAGGCATTTAGTTTTGCTTTCCAATGAAGTGAGGCTCTTTGGATCTGCAAAGATTTAAATTCATTTTGTCAGCAAACCTCAGGAGACCATATCATGTCCTTTACTAAAACTCCAATAAAACATCTGTTGAATCTTCCAGTTCAAGCCAGAACGAAGCTATTTGGTTTTAGTGGTTTTTAAAAAACAAACCCTGCTACATATATCGCCAATAATCTAGGTATTTGATTATTTGTTTACCAGCATATATTTCTGAGTTTTTTCCTTAGAACTCCATAGAAAAAAGTTCATTTAAAATTATCATGCCAGGGCTGGAGAGATGGCTCAGAGGTTAAGAGCACTAGCTGCTCTTCCAGAGGTCCTGAGTTCAATTCCCAGCAAACACATGGTGGCTCACAACCATCTGTACTGAGATCTGGTGCCCTCCTCTGGCGTGCGGGCATACATCGAGGCATAATGTTGCATACATAATAAATAAATAAATCTAAAAAAATTATCATGCCAATTGGGCTGGAGAGAAGACTCAGGTAAGAGCGCTCACTACCCTTGCAGAGGACCTGGGTTCACTTCCTAGCACAAGCATAGCAGCTCACGACTGTCTGGAACTCCAGTTCCAGGGATCCAATACCCTCTTCTGACTTTCTTGGGCTCCTGTGTGCATGTGATAGACTCAGGCACACACACACAGAAACACACACACATATAAACAGATGAGTAAATAAATATTTTAAAAATAATATGACAATTTTTATAGTTTTGATAAAGTACTATCAATTCATTGCAATAACTTTGAAAAATCAAGAGAGGTAATAAAGAAAAACAATGCTCCCAATCGCATGGAAGCTCAGGAAGATTTTGCTTGTATTTTACTCATAAATATCTCATCCAAAACTTTGCAGACATTTAGCTGTATGTATATTCCACAGTCATAAAATAATAAATGCGTAGTACATTTTAGTGATTACTGTTTTTGTACATTTTAGAATTTATTTTCCCCAATTAAAAAATTCTACATAAGGCCGCAAACATTTTACCTCCTACATATAGCATAGCATAAATTTAGCTTTTAATGCAACAGCCAGCATAAGGACATGTTATAGGCTGGACAACTTCAAAAGACTCGGAACATCATTATATATTTTAAACTGAAATACAATTGGGAGAATTGTTTTTGTAATTTTTGAAAAATTCTGCTTTTCATTAGGAACTGTCTTTGAAGGTCTTCATTATGTCTTAATGATTCTCAACCTCTATTGGCTTTCTCTTGCTCTGCATCCCTAGATGGAAATAAATAATAGAAGATTTAGAATGGGATGACACAAGAGGCAATTCTGTTTTCACTATCTTTCCATGAGCTAAGTCACACTAATTTTCTTCCCTTACAATACCAAAGAACCTCTTAATCTTTAACAACAGCTCATCCATATTTGATTTGGCTTTAATCTTCAAATGACCCCCCCCCCCCCACTCTCATCCCCCAAAGCTTTTGTTAATGAGTCTTTATTATGCTGAGTGTGATTATTCTTCCTTGATAGAGGTTTCCCTCCTATTTTCGGTGAATTCCACCGAGGTTGACTGAATGCAGATGCTGCTCACTAAGTTAAGAGTGAGATGACAAATGTATGCATCTGAAGCATTCTTAGGGTTATAGTTTAGCTTCGGGGGCGTTTAGGAAGCTCACGCAAAAATGGGTGGTTCAAATCATCTAGGCGTTCCTGCCATATTGCAAGATTCAGCGTGTCTACTTTGAAAGAGGGAGTTCACTCTCTCAGTCAGGGTGTCTGAGGGGCATATGCCATTACTATATCTGTACCAGTCACTGCACCCACGCTTCCCACCAGAGGTCATGTCTGCACTCCCTTCAGCTGTGAGGCTCTTCCTGGGCTTTAAAATTCATAAGTTTGGAGAGTAACTTTTGTTCTTTTCTATGTATCCCTGGGTCGAACCCAATGCTCATTTTCCAATGCTTGGACCAAAATGAATAATCACACAGAGTAACACTCACCTCCTTTTCCTCCATTTCCAAGAAAGCATTTCAAATAACACTTTGTCAAGTCCAAATGATCAGCAATCCAGTGTTGCGATCAAGGTTCTGGATTTGAGAGTTGGTTTGGTCTAGAGGAAGTGTCCTCTTTCACCACCTACCTGCTTTATGAAATTGACCCACATGAATAAATATTGTCTTTAGATTTCTTATCTACAAAATGGAGGTGATCCTGGTTCCTACACCACAAGATTAGAATTGTGCATTTTCAATACAGTGTAGTGCATGTCCAGTGAACATTAATAGCAATTGCTCGTACAGGCAATCTATAGTGCAGCATGTGGAACACTCTTCTGTCTTGGACTACATCCAACATAAATTTACATAGCTGCAACATGGTGGAAAGAAGAACATGGATTCTCAAGAGTATTTCTAGGCATATAAATTTTAATCTAAAAGAATGTTAAAGGAGGTTTTTTCTTCTGAATAAGAAAACTAAGAGGAATCACACACGATAAAACTTAACACCATTAGTTCTCATTGGATTCAATTCTGCCTGGCTTTTGATGTTTCTTTCATTGTATCTCAAGCTTAATTTCCACTTCCACAATCTAGTGGAGACTCCCTGATGACAAGTCTGAGCCATAGAGTTCTTCGTTAATACATTTAAAGTTGAACAGCTTGTAGGTCCTCTCATAACTACAGTATATTGTCACATTGGTCCTATTTAATTTGAAAAGAAAACCTGCTTAATGGTAGACTATAATATCATAATAACCTTACTATTATTTTCAACTTTTAATGAGTCTGATGGACACAGGGTTTCATCAGAAGAGCCCAGGATCCTCACATCAAAAACAAAGTGTTTCTGTCTTTCTGCTTGCACTTTTTTTTTTTTTTTTAAAAAAAAATCTGGAACCACCACTCCACTCAGCTTTTACAATCATCACAGTTTGGGTAAGGTGGTACATTCATGTAATCCCAGCACTGGGAGGAGAGAGAAGAAGGCTCGGGTATTCAAAGTTATCCTTAGCTATATAGCAAGTCTGTGGTCAGCGTATGCTACATGAGTCCCCATTAAAAGTAAACAAATAAATAAAAGTAGCCATTGAACATTCCATTGCTTGTTAAATATTGGAGCAGCTGCCAGTGAATCCTGTGTCCATTGCTCCAGAGTAAGCTCAGAAGTCCCAGAGCCATGTTCAGGTAATTTTCATAGAGTTCTATTACAAGGCAGGGGCTAGGGCAGAGGTTTCTAGAGCCTTCTCCAATCTTCCATAGGGCATCCTTTAGAGATAAGGAGTCCCAGAGCCCTGTCCCCCCCCCCAAAAAAGGCCCTCAAATATCAAAGTAGATCTTTATTTATAACTTTAGCAAAAAAAAATTTTTTTTACTGATCTTTGATGGTTTGAATGAGAATTGTCCCCATGGCTTATATGTTTGAATACTTGGCTCCAGTTGGTGGAACTGTTTGGTGTGGTCTTGTTGGAAGGGGAGTGTCATTGCGAGTAGGCTTTCATGTCAAAACAACTTCTGCCAATCCCAGTGTGCTCTCTACCTCCTGTTTGTGGATCAAGATGTGAGTTTTCAGTTGTTCCTGCTGCTCTCTGCCCTTTGCTCTGCCATGGTGGGCTCTAGTCTGTAGTGTGAAGCGGCAGGGCTGCGTCCCACCACCCGGCCACCGGCTAGCTTTACACCCAAAATAATTACACGGAAACTGTATTCATTTAAACACTGCCTGGCCCATAGTTTCAGCCTCTTATTGGTTAATTCTCACATCTTCCTTTAACCCATATTTAGTAATCTGGGTAGCACCACGAGGTGTGGCTTACCAGGAGAGATCTTAACCTGCGTCCATCTCGGAGAGGAGCAGCATGGAGACTGCATATGGCAACTGCCTGAAGCGTCTCCCCAACTCTACTTCCTTGTTCCCACAATTCTGTTCTGTCTACTCCACCTACCTAATTTTCTGTCTCTTAAAGGGCCAAGGCAGTTTTCTTTATTAATTAACCAATGAAAGAAACATAGACAGATAACTCTCCTCCATCATTTCCCCTTTTTCTGTTTAAACAAAAAAAAAAGGCTTCAACTTTAACATAGCAAAATTACATATAACAAAACAGTTATCAAGCAAGTATTACAGTTACAATATTTAAATCTATTTTATCTTTTATCATAACTAAGGAAAGCTATAACTATCTATTTATTCTTCAACTCCATCAAAGACTCCAGAAGGATATAATGCTACCTAAGTAAACAAGAAATAAGTAACTTATAAAACTCTAGAAATGACAGAGACAACTCGCTGCCTGGACAGTCACCCAAAGTTCCTCTGTACCGTTGGGGCATCCATCTTCAGCCTACAGGCCCATAATGTCCAGCAGACTTTTTTATGAAGCAGAAAATTCCAAAGACAGTTCAGTCACTTTCTGCTGTGTCCTGCAGAATGTCTTGCAGACTCTTTCATGAATCAGGAACCCTGAGAGACCATCTCACCTTTAGGCAAGTTCAGCAGTCCTCTCTCTGCGGGTTCTTTGTGTCCAGTTTATGCAACAGTCCAGCCAAGAGCAGTTTCTTGCCCAAATGGCTAGCAAACTCCATAAGTAGCCTCTTCGATGCCCATCTTCCTCTCGAAGTAGATTGGTGCTGCCAGGAGCAGACGTGTCTCATTGTCATGAAAAACCCTAAGTTATTAAAACATTAAATGCCATATTCTGTAGTCTTTGAAACATATGAAGAATGTCTATCTAACTGAAATATATCTCTACATATCTAGAAAATCTAATAACATGACTACAAGCTTAACTATTATCAATGATTATCCATTAACAACCTATATTTCTTAATTATACATTACAGTTTTTAAAATGAACTACAATCACAATAGCTTAATCAAGATCAGAAATACATATACATATAACAAAATTGACCTTAAAATCTATACCAATGCAAATTATTCATATCTATATCATCTCCCCCTTTAAATGTAAAAGAACATTTATAAACAATATTTGGGAAAATGGGCGCAGTTTTTTCTCTCTAAACTGCTTCCTGCTGAATGGGGGCGCTGTTATTTAGGTCTTTCATGGTGTAACCTGTGTGCTAGGTTCCTCTCAGTTGGCAGTTGAGTGAAGTAATTTTTTGAAGATGTTCATAGCAACCTTTCAGGAGGGCGTGGTCTATCATACCATATTGGAATAGAAACAATCCACAGAGTCTCGTCCTCTGTGAAAACAAAAGAAGAAACTCTTTTCCAAAGCATCATGTTCTTAGATCCAAATCCTGAAGTCATACCATTAAAATGTCCATTCTGGTCTAGACTGGCAGCCCATATAATGAAATGTCTCTCTGTATTTAGCTCCTTTACAGTCAAAAATTTCAAAGAAAACACAATAAAATACATAATCCAGACTCTCTGTGAATTTTCCATTTTTACGTGGCTTATTTTTACTCTATCACTTTACTTCTTTTAATCTATAACTATCTGTACTCTGTCTCTTTAAAGACTTTAACCTTTTTTTTTTTAAGGCATTAACTTTATTCTCTATATTTTCTTTTTCTCTCTTTTAAGCCTACGTGAGCCATTTAAAGGCCTTCTATGTCTGAATCTTTTCTATTGTGAATCTGTAATTTTTTACTATCCAGGAGCATTTCTTAAAAGGTTAACCACTTCTTAAAATCTTAAGTTGTGCCAGGTAGAGGTAATACGGTACCGCCTGTTTACAGCCAAGTCTAAACCTTAACTGCGCTGTTATTATGGTAATTGCGATAGACCTGTCTGAGCTCAGCACAATTCAGCATGGCGGAGCAGAGCCAGAGCTGCTACTGCCTCAGTCATTTGGTGTCCCTGAGCTGCACACAGTTACAGGTACACAGCAGTCCACATTGGAGCTGCACTCAGCAGTTTAATTTTGATACTGAGCGTGCAGCACAGAAACTCTTTTAATCCAAGTCACAGCCGAATCTGACGCGCAGAGCACTGCGCAGTCTGAAAACACCTCTCTCTCTAGGGTGGCAGGAATCCGCAAATGCTGTCCTGCCTAAGCCTGATTCCGCCATCTGCCCAGGTGCAGGAAGGGAGCAGTGAGTCATTGGAATGGTCTCAGAGTACTTTCTTTCCGATCCCAAGCGGGCAAGGTTTTTAAGTGGATTTAGTGACCACGTTGGAGCGCCAATCTGTAGTGTGAAGCGGTGGGCTGTTCCCGCCACCCGCCACCCGGCCGCCGGCTAGCTTTACACCCAAAATAATTACACGGAAACTGTATTCATTTAAACACTGCCTGGCCCATAGTTTCAGCCTCTTATTGGTTAATTCTCACATCTTCCTTTAACCCATATTTAGTAATCTGGGTAGCACCACGAGGTGTGGCTTACCAGGAGAGATCTTAACCTGCGTCCATCTTGGAGAGGAGCAGCATGGAGACTGCATATGGCGACTGCCTGAAGCGTCTCCCCAACTCTACTTCCTTGTTCCCACAATTCTGTTCTGTCTACTCCACCTACCTAATTTTCTGTCTCTTAAAGGGCCAAGGCAGTTTTCTTTATTAATTAACCAATGAAAGAAACATAGACAGATAACTCTCCTCCATCACTAGTCCTCTGAAATTGTAATTCCAATCAAGTATTTTATTTTATGAGTTGCCTTGGTCATGGCCACATTGTTTTGTCATAGTCATAGAAACACTAACCAAGACAGAAGCTGGTACCAGGGATTGAGCTATGGACATGACAAGTGCCACCATACTACTTGGGGAGGAATATAGAAGATTTGGGTTCTTTCGACTAGGAAAGTAGTTTAACTCTGTAAACAGATTTTAATAGGTCATTCTAATAAGAGCTTGGAAGGCAGTGTTTCTAAGAGCAATGGGGACTATGGAGGCCCAGTGCAAGAAATTTTAAAGGGAAATAATTATTAGCAACTGGGCTAGAGGACAGTTTTGTGATATTTTGGTAAAGATATGACTGCCTTCCATTCTTGTCCTAATAATTCACCTGAAGCCAAAATAAAAAAGTAATAGATTAATTTCTTTGGTGCAGGAGATTTTAAGACAACCTCATATTGATTATATCATGTGGTTCTTATAATCACTCTTATGCAGGACTAGATTGATGTAAGTGGGGTAAAAAAAAAAGTGTCCAGTTTGAATTGAAAAAGTGCGCCGAAAAATTTAATATTGGCACCAAGACTTGTGTTGAGAGAGTTAGGAGATCCAGGCAAGCTCTGATCTGCATTGGGATAAAAGGAGAGGTGCCTGCAGAGCAAGACCTCACCTCACCCTGCTAATCTTGGAACTTGTGAAAGGAAAAGGCCTAAGGAATTGTCCACTTCTATGAAACAACAAACCAGAGCTGTTGTACTGTTGTAAATGTATAGAAATAGGGAAGGGTTCACCTCAAGTTGGCCACCAAACTTGGCAGTGTTATGCATGTAGGTGGCTCTAGAGTCAGGAAGGAGACACAGGTAAAGGGGGTGTGGAATTTTCCTCCATGGTTAAGCAGAACTGCTGAGGTCAAGTATGAGGCAGGGGAGTGAAGGTCTTGAGAGGTCATTACGTGAAGTTGTGAAAGCGAAGCCTGGATTTCATTGGAGACCCCAAGATGTCAGAGATACCAGAGCCATGAATATCCACCAAGGATCTCAGCAGATAGAAAGTGGAACAAGTCCAAGAGAGAGAAGGTAGCAAAGTTGGAAGGGTGGAGCCATTGACACAAACATGGGACATAGAAGTACAAGATTTGAGTTTGCTGTTCAGGGTTTAGAGCTTGCTTCCATCCAGTATTTCTTCACTATGCCCTCCTCTTTTCTACCACTTGAAATAGTCATATATATTTTGTGTCATGTTATGTTGGAAGCATGTAATTCACTTTTAGATTTTACAGGGAGTGCAATTAAGAGATTGCCTTGAGTCTTGGAAGAGACTTTGAACTTTGGATTTTTAAACCACGTGTGTGAAAGACTATGTGGACTTTTGAAGTTGGCCTAAATGCATTTTGTGTTACCATATGACACCAGTCTATGAGAGCCAGGGAGAAGAACATGGATGTTTGACTGAGAATGACCTCCCTCTGCTCATGGGTTTGAATAGCTGGTTTCTAGTTGGCAGAACTGTTCAGGAAGGATTAGGAAGTGTGGCCTTACTGGAGGAGGTGTGTCACAGGGGGTAGGCTTTGAGGTTTCAAATGTCCCTGCCATTTCTATTTAGCGCTGTCTGTCTCTGCTTGTGGATCTAAATGTTAGCTCTCAGCTGTTCCCGATACCATGGTTTGCTCCATCATCATATAGCTTCGTCCTCTGAAACCATACACCCAACTAAACATTCATTTGTAAGTTGCCTTGGTCAAGATGTTTTCCCACCACAATAGGAGAGTAACTAGGACAGAGTTGGCTTCCTGTGACATACCTCCTCCAATAAGGCCATACCTCCATTGCTTCTCAAAGAATCCCACCAACTGGAAGCTATGCAGGATAGGGGACATAACAGGGGAGGGGAGTCTAATTCAAACTACTACAAACTTAAAGAAAGTTGGAGAAGATAATTTGCAACACTGTTAAATAAATGTGCTCCCTCCCTTGCATGGAAATACATGAAGAGCTGGTTGCTCTGTCATTTTGAATGTACCCCTCTTCTTCAGCTTTCTCACGCTGTAGTTTCATGTTGGTGGCTTTCAGTCAGTACAAATTACTCTCAATCTGAACTCAGTTTGATACTTTATGTGTGAGTATATGCACTTTTTTATTTTGCTTTTTCTAGAAAAAAAACATTTATAACACAATTTCTTCCTATATCTATTTTAAAACATTTATATATTATGCTTTTTGAAGAAATACAATTTCTTTTATCTACTCATTTTGTTTCTGGGTTTTAATAAAGTTCCAGACAGCTTCCCTTCCTACTCCCTCTAATTTTGGCTCCTGTTAACAGATCATTTTCAGCAGAAAACATTCAGGCAGATGTTTTCCTAAGGGGCAGACTCTGTAGGTAAGACTATATTTGATCTCTCTCTCTCTCTCCTCTCTCTCTCTCTCTCTCTCTCTCTCTCTCTCTCTCTCTCTCTCTCTCTCCCTCTTCTACTTCATGCTCTTCATTTTCTCTATACCATGTGGCAAATGGTGATTCTGCAATCAAAACATTAGCTATGTTTAATACAGCTAATATAAAAATCTAAACAAGATGACACAGCCCTACAGAGGAAATGAGCATAAACCAGATAAAACATTGCAAACCGAATAAACGGCAGGCATGCTAGATGAACTCGGGCTCTCCAGAGGCTTAACTGCAGGTGGTAAGTCATACTTCCAGCAGGATGATTTCTGTAAAATAGGAATAAAAAAAGAAAAGAAAAAAAAAGAAAAAAATCACTCTGGTGGGACAGACAGAATCAAAGTGTCTTCCAACCCCACTCCTTTCATTTTAATTTTTGAAAACCCCACTCACTGTTAAATCAAAGCATCACTCCTGTTCCATTTTCTTCTCTCTTGCTGAGAAGGTGACCCACAGTCATTAGAAACATGCAAACTCTAGAGCAGGGGGAAAGACAAGAATTTATTCTCAGATCTGGCAGAAGTTGCTTCTGGTTTACATACGGACTCTTCTTCACTTTGATTAAATGTATCAACTTCCAAAATCATTCCCAAAGATACCATTTTTAACAGATTTTTATTATTTAAATTATTTCCTATCTAAAAGAATAGACAAAGAATTACATGTTCTCTGTGGGGTGCCCTTCGTCATTGCTACTGCCGTGTAAAGTGCTGGTTCTTCGCGATCTGATTTTGATTATCAAACCACTCTTTGAAAGATTTTGACGGCCAATGATGACCCCTAAACGTCTTACCTCCCTGCCTGCCTTTATGGGCTGCTCCATAGCAGCCATTCTTTAGGACTGTACAGATATGACAGACCCTGAAATATTTTGTGTTCCGTTAAAAATACTTCAGTTGTACTCAAAGGCTTTAAAAATAACAGTGCAAATAGTGTATATTTTTCTATATTTGTTTACATGTGCATATGTCTCTAAACGTCTAAGAGACCAATACTGAACCTGTCCCTGCCCCATTTGGGTTTAAGTGCCTAGAAACTTTAAAAGAGCTGTATTCTAGTCTGTGAGACTTTCCCTTTTATCACTCATGACTGTCTCCCCAGTCAGTCCCCTGAAATTTATGAAGCCTGCATAGCCACTCTGTGTGGCTTTTTACTTTGGTTTTTTTCTCCCGCAGTTCCTCTCCCAAAGTTGTTTGATTTTTACCACTACCTGAAGAAATTCGGTTCTCGTTATTTAACATGTGAACAATAACAACATTTTACAAAATGCTCCACCATGGTGTTTTACAAGTTATTCTCGTGCCTTCGATAACTTGGTTTATTATTCACAGCCCAGCATAAAACTTTGCTCTTGTTTGTGGTCATCTCGTGGACATAGTCCCCTTGCCTCAGCCTTTTCCAGGGGCTCAGAAAAGCTTCCCCAGGAAGTCCCATTCAGTTTTAGGCCTCACAAAGTTCTTCAGAAATGTACTGCTAGAGAGCTTTTTGTTTCTACATAGGAAATGCCATTTTAGATCAAAAAAGAAGTATTTTATTTTGTCTCTTCAGACACTCACATATACAGGAACATGGAGTAACTTGATGCCTACTATTGAACCTGGAAAACCTTCAAACAGACGATGAGAGCTGGTTTTTATATTTTAAGTCCTAAGAAATAGGAGTGGTTCAAAACTTCAGATGCACTTCGATATGGGGTTTTAAAATAACATAGCTTTGAAAAAGAGTCTTTATGTGTCTATAAAATGCTGATATGTATCACTTTGCGGTTGAGGAAGTTAACATGGATGCTGATTTATTGAAGAATGCTGTTGCAAGAGCATACACACTTCTTTCCTTCCTGTTCCCAGGCAGTCCCCAGAAGTGGAACACTTTCAAACTATTCCTCCCAATACACAAACTCTCTCAAGTTGTGGAACGTTTAGCCACTAACCACAACTTCAGAAGATCTATAAAATGGCCCATAGGAGAAACCACAACAAATGCCCAGTGCACACTTCTACACTAACACACTGGAGTTCCTTCAGAGAAACTTGGAGACAGATTTGAGGAATGTTGGAATGTTTGCTTTGGGATATCTTTATGTTTTAACATCCAGGGAGTCCACATGCTTCCTCTCATAGTTTCTTTGACTCTCATAAGCCCAGAAATGAAGCGAGCTATAACAGATTACTCTCCTTGGCTTTTATTCTTGACTTTGGGGTCATCCTGGATGTGTTTCTTATTTGCTTTACAGTACATCACCATATAATCCAGCCAGATTCTCTGCATAGTGCTTCACAATCTCATAGTGCATGGCCACAGATTAAATGCTTGGTTTTGTGATAAATGGGAGGAAATTTTGTGGATTCACATACAGAGATTTTGGGAAATACTCACTAAAAGTGTGTGTATGTGTGTGTGCATGCCTGTGCATATGGATATATATTTACCTTTCAGATGTATATTAAGAAAAGCCACAGCAAATATTAGGATGTATTATACATAAAATTTGTATACAACTTCCAAAAATTGTTTTTGATTTTTAAGTGAAAACTGAAGCTTTCATTCATGTATATTACTATATAATTTTATGATTTCTTGGCTATGTGTGTTCCAATGAAGATATTTTGAAATGATGATTATCTTGACAGTCTTGATAAAAGTTCTCTGTAAGATACTGTGTTCAGATGGATAGGTAATCACAAATATAAGTTGTATTCATTACTATGACTGTCTATGTGACAGACCACTTCATATTCATTGATCAGAATTTAAATACTAAATTAAAAATGAAAGACAAATTCATGGTTTCAAATTTAACACTTCTTTTTCATCATCAGTAAGTATAATATTTGAATGTATTACATTAATGAAAAATTTGACACCCTTTGGATTTTTTCCCAAATCAAGTATTTGAAAATATCAATGGATGTTCCTCTATAATACACAGATGTTTATTTGGTCTTGAAAAGATTTTTGTAAAGATCTGAATTATTATGTCAATCAAGTTTGTTCTAACATTACTATAGCCACTGCTTTTTTTAAGGCTATTTGCCTTAAAAACCTTTTACTTTGTCAAAACTTTGATGTAGGACTGAGGAGATCTTAACCACACAAATGTGAGACCTGAATGTTATCCCGAGAACTCATTTTAAAAACCCAAGGGTGGTGGTGTGTGCTTGGAATACTATTGCTGAGGAGGGTAGGACAGGAGGATCCCTGGGTCTAGCCAGTCAACTCACCAGTTCAGGAAGCCAGGTCTAAGTGAGAGACTTTGCCTCAAACACAAAGATTAACGATGCCTAAAGAACAATTCCAGAGGTCGCCTCTAGAGCATCCTCACCCTTACCACACATACATGAACATACGCATACAAAACATATGCAAAATTTAATATATTCTTCTTAGTGTGCTTAACATACCAAATAGTTCCATAATCTGAAATTTTTAGTAAATTAATCATTTTGAAGCCCAAAAAATATACTGTGGTGAATCTACAAAGTGGAAAAAATCAGCCAGTTATTTTTTCTATTTTTCTTTAGTTTACAAACCATTGGCAAAAGTCTTCGTTGGACAGACAATACAGTTAAACTACAGCAATAGAAGAAGTATTGTTTTCATTCTCGAACCTTAGGGAAATAGATGAGCTCTGGGGAAGCTTCGAGACTGTAGATGACGCTCTGATAATGCAGTACGCGTGGTTCAGATAAGTCTTGTTTGTAATCGAGGGCATCTTGTGAATGAGGAAGTGTGTTAGCAAATCTCAGACTCTTCAGGAGCAATTGTTGGCTACCCTGCTACACGGTCACACTGTTGATTTCAAAATGACTGCTTTAATCCGGTACTTTGTTGGTTATTCTGCAGAGCCAACAGAACTCTCTCAACTAGTTTCTTCCTCAGAGCCAAATGAGCATTTTCACTCTTAGTTATCCAGTAGTGAGGATTTTCGTTGATTTATTATCTAGATAAAAATAGTTCTTGGTCACTTGACATGTTATCAATGAATGAGTATCTGTATTTGGTCTGAAAATTAGTAATTGGTAGACTAAGCCTTCAGAGTTGTCCTATAATTCATTTATTTTTTTTCAAACTGTAGGATAGGGTCTACAGTTTAGGGAATGTTTAAAAATATCAAATGAAAATTAAGTGAATTCCAAGCATTGGACATTAATTTCTATCTAATCCAACAACGTTCTTTAACTTAAGACACAAATATCATTTACTATCAAATATGACAAAACTTGTGAACATTTGATTTTCTGAAGCTACATCAAACAGCTCTTAAAAACTTTGTTTTGTTAGGTTATTTTGGATAGGGAATTATTGTTTAGGTTTGGTTGGGTTTCTTTCTTTCTTCTTTCTTTCCTTCCTTCCTTCCTTCCTTCCTTCCTTCCTTCCTTCCTTCCTTCCTTCCTAATTCTCTCTTCCTTTCCCTTCTCTTCCCTTCCCTTCTGTTAACCATTCCTTTAAATTTCTGAAAACCAAAATAAGCCACTACAAATATCAACTGATGCATGTGCTGGCACAACTTGGTCTCTAGCTACTTGGTAATGTGAGGCAGGAAGATTGCTTGAGCCAGATTTGAAGCTAACCTGGGCAATATAAGGAGACTCTGGTTCAAAACAAAACATAACAAAACTGAAATTTAAAGAAAATTGTTCACATATCAAAACTATTGACAAATTTGGGTGAGTGTGTGTGTGTGTGAGTGTGTGTGGTGTGTGTGGTGTGTGTGGTGTGCTGTTTTGAGTGTTGTGGCAGGTTAGCTGGGGGCAGGTTAACAAAATTACTTTATCTCTTCATTGGCTGTCTACTCAGCTAGCTACTCTCAAGCTGTAGGGATTTGTTTTGATTATTCTTTGCAGATTTGTTAATTTTCACTTTGTCACTAACTCCAAATGCTTTTAAAAACAAAACAACAACAAACATGATAGCATTAACTAGCTTAGAAACATTTAGTACACAACTGAGACCTTGCTGCCCTCTTAAATCTGTTCTACCGGCTCTTTATGCAACCTCTACCACAGTCACCCCTAGTCCAGTTGCCCCTAGTCCGGTCGCTATCGCAGCCAGAGCTTGCAGTGTGGTGGGTCCAACTCCCCTTCTGGTTTGGATCCTGCTGTTTCTTTCCACTTCTCCCCATGACAGGCTATCTCTGCAGCTTCTGATGGAAATCTTGGAAGGAAGAACCACCGCAGGATCCAAGTGCAAGGCTTGATTGGAAGGACCTGAGCTGTTTTCTGTTCCTAGTACGTCTGTACCTAGTCAGGAACAGGTTTTCCCATGGTGGGTTCTTAAAGGGATGGTCTCCACTGAGTTTCAAAGAGCCCGGAGCCAGTAAGCCTTTTCCGATCCGGGGCATCCTGTTTCCCTTTGACTCATAGTACACTTTATCTGAGCCTGTATTAAAATTTGCCTTACTTACAGACATTTTTTGTTTTCTTAGTTTTATTTCTAATATTTTTAAACCAAAGTAAAGACCTTGTATGTGTCACTTCTTGCACACCACACAGCCATTCAAAAACGATGTCATTTTCCTAAATGGTACTTCATAGTATAGTCAACAAGTGAAATCAAATTCGTCTATAAAACCTGTTAAGGGGTTTGTATGTTTTATTAATATAACACAGGTGTCCACTAAGTTTTGGGCAGATGATCTAAAAAGAGGATGTTATTTGAAGCAACTGGGGGTTTCTGTTTGTTTTAGCAACCAATGCGGCGGGTGAATTTACCCTCTGTATTGAAGAAAGCATCCGTATCCACCAGCAGGGCAACAATGCGATAACATGAAAGAGAAGCGCAACTCCCATCCCTTACGTTCTCCCCAACAAATGCGTGAGTTTATTTCATGGCAGTTCCTCTCCTGCTCCTCCACTCAGAGGATCGATTTGGCAGGCAAATCAGCGTTTTATAGCTAAGTATCATATACAGGCGGGCATTTTGTGCATTTGTCAGCCATCAAAGGGATGTACTGAGCACAATCAAAACGCCCAACAATCTCAACAGGGAAGGAAATAAACCTGCTGGGGTTGTGTGAGGAACACTAACAGTTTCATTTTGCAGTACCCGGCACATACTTTGCATATAATATAGAAGTGATGGCTTCATAGGCAGTCGATGCTGACCATAACCAAGTGTAAGGAGCAGGGAAAGGAAGCAGGTGGAGCAAGTTGCATATTTTATTTGTAGCAGCAACAGTTTGCTTACAATTTTGGGTTCTATTTGATTATAGTTGAAGGTCTTTGAGTTGTATGAATTAATCTTTTGTTCTACAATATGGTTTATTGGGGAGAGGGGGTTAAATAACTATAGCCACAGAGAAGACATGCATCTACCTTTGCTGTGCAGGCACCAGCCAAAAATCCTAACATTTAACTTTCCCGTTGTCACCTTTGAGACTGTTGGTATAAATGGCTTTGACAGGATAAGGTGTCACAAATCCGGTTTAGTCATTTGATATCACTGTCTGGAAAGCTTCATCTTGGTGAAGACAGGAAGAAAACGGTGGTTTCAAAGGGACCCAGAGCACTGAAGCTGGGACACTCGTCGTCCATAGAGTGCCTCCATTTATCCCGGATACGGAAATAGAGGCAGAGAGGGTCTCACTAAATGCCCTATTTGTTTGGCATGTTTTTAGAAGTGACAAAGAGGCAAGGACACAGGCTCCTGACTCCTGCCACGTTGTTCTTTTCCCTCTGTTCTCCTTTAAGTTGCTGATGGCACTTTCAGTCTCGTTTGTAAGGCACGGAACACCAGCATGCCATATTACCTTTTACAAAATGAGGCCGGTTCAGCAGTGCGATTATCTCTGCACAGCCAGTGGCCCGTACATCCTTACCGAGAAGGAAGAAGCAGTTGAAGAGGAGGAGTAAAGATTGAGTTGTCTGGAAAATAGGCCATGTGAGGATTCTGTAGAAGCAGGGCCAATGAGTCAGGTGACAAAAAAATTGTTATCATGGCCAAATTTTCTGTCTGTCCACCAGCACAGTTTACTTCAAGTTGTCCCAAGAGGTGTTCTGCTTGCCTGCCTGAAGAGTAGGAAGAGGGGGCAGGTTGGTGACAAAGCTGGGATCTGGGTTTGGGCCATTTCATGTGAATCCAAGTCACAGAAGAGGACTCCCCGGGCACAGAATTGTGTTTCTGTCCCTGCTGGGTTCTGTTTACTGACTTACACAGTTTGTGCTAGTCTTTCATCATTCCTCCACCAGAAAGTTCAGGAAACTGCTCATTCTTTTTCAAAAGATGTATGTATGGGGGAAAGAATGGATGAAAAATAATAAGGCAAAATGTTACTCTGGCTTAGAAATTAAGCCAGAAGAAAAACTTTTAACAAGAATGTCTATAAAGGAAAAAAACAGTCATTTTTATGTTCAGAAAGGTTTCCCTGTTATTGGATGACAAAGGACTTTGGCCCAAAGAAAAACTGTCACAGGTAAAGGCAGGAGGATCAGGAGTTCTAGGTTACCTCTGATCACATAATGAGTTTGCTTGGATTCCATGAGCTCCTACCTCAAAAAACAAAAATGACAACAGGAGCGGGGGAAACACAAAAAAGGAAAGCTATGGCACTGAACACAGTTGTGTCCGTGTCCGAATAATCATCAGGGGAATAAAGGTTAGCTCTTTCAGGAGGAATAATGTTTCTAAGTTAGTCATGGCAATGTCCCATTTTATTTTAGAAATAGCAATTCTGGCAAAAAAAAAATATGCTACCATTAATGTTTTTCCGTAATCTAGATTGTTCCACTTCAGCATTCTTTAGAATGCAGACTGCCTTTTCTTGAGCAGTCTATTTCAGTAGCCCCTAAAGCCATTTCAACACCCAACTATATTTCCTAAAATAATATGTGTTTCAAAGATACGAGAAGCTGAAAACTTTTGATATTCAGTTGATTTTGTTACTTGAGATGGTCAAGAGTGAGTTATGTTTAAAATCATGAGGAAAAACATGACCAGGGCTTAGCTTTTGAGTGGGTTACCCTGACAACTTCAGCTGATTGTTCCTAAAGGAAGAACAGCAAGCAAGGCCTTTTCTGTTCCTTTCTCTCATCCCAAGAGCATTTTAGTGAAGAAATCCCTTAAACATTGTCATATCATTAAGTGATGCATAGTGTAAATACTGTTCCTTTATTCAGCTCATTGTGGTTTCAAAATTAAGCAACTTTCATTTTGACAAGGTAATTACAAACATAACATTTCCAAAAGAAACTTTAAAATATGGCTTTAAAAGACCAATGTTATTAGGTATTCCCTCTAGCTGGAGCTACAATGAAAACAACATCATCACGAACCATGTTTTAAGTATGAATGAAAGTCAGTAGTTTCTTGGCCTGATAAAAGTTTTGAACATGTACAAAAAAACTTTCTCTCAAAACATTCTTCGCACCACAGTTCAAATAAATTTCTTTAAGAAACATGGATATGTTTATTTTGGGTGATTATAAATAAGATTAAACACCCAGATAGTTACTGTTGATTTCATGTTGACACGCCCATTTTTAGTTTCCTCTTTCACACTTCTTCCAAAACTTGAAATGCATTTCACACACTATTTTATAATCTCTACTGATACTGATGTACAGGAGATTTTTTTTTTTTTGTTGCTCAATGTAATTTTAACGATTATTCTTAAGTTTGAACTTATGACGATCAATCCTGTTATTGGATCTTTATGCTGTTTCCAAGTCTTTAAATCTTCAACAATTCCATTAACGTCTTCATCTGTTAAGCCTTTGCGTCTAACTCTTTCCTTACAAAATGTCCTAACAATTGGGTTTCTGGGTCGAAGATTCTTATATATGTTAAGGCTCTTAATGTGTATTGCCTTGTCCTTATCGTAGTTCCTGCACAGCTCCATCCCCCCATTATTTGGCAGCCCTGGGTGTTAACACTCTTTCCATGGGGAGACCTTTCATTTCCTCAAGGTTTCGGTTACAGTGCTTTGATTATCAGAGAAGTTAAAGATTTGGCAATGAGCGGGTCGCTGAGCTCATTTGTCACTTGTCTACTTGTGTCCCTTTGCTCACTTAGCTAGTTTTAGTATATCCGAGTCTATCTGAATGCACTGCCAGTTTTTTCTGTCCTTGAGGCTTTTGTCAAAGATGGGGAACATATTTTCTCATCTTTGCAATTTGTCTCTGATTTTATCTATTGCTTTTTATTCTAATGAGAACTTTAAACTCTGGGCTTAAGGGCAGTTATACCTTTAGAGGGGAACGACTATTCGTTGTAGAGGAGAAGGGCACTACGAACACATTCTGATACAGTGAGACCAATTTTTACATATCGATCTGGGTCACTTCTGTCCCATGGCATCGTTGCCCTTTAGAATTTCACATAGAACCACTTCCACGAGCGTCAGTGGTGTTCTGCACTTTGTGGCATGGATGTCTTGCTCCCATTGCTGGGATAGTCTAGTGTCGTTCTTCCATTCTCAACCAAATTGAAGCAGTTTAAGGACAGGAAAACATTTTTTTATGCATCTCCCCTTTTCTTCGTAGCTGTAGTACTACGCACAGCAGGTAATAAGCCTTGAATAATTCCCTGTTCATTGATTGCAGATGTGTCTCTTCCCTTACGTTTCAGGGCCAAAACACTCTGCTTTTCCTTTCTCACAGATTTTTATTGAGGCTCCTTCTATGTGTGAAAATCACGGAGCCATTTCAAATGAAGTGCTCTCTGCTCTGACCAGTGGCGAGTCAATTGTGCAGTTGAAGTGAGCGATTTCCGCCAGTCACAGATAAATTCCATCAAAATGACTGACTTAACCCTTTACTTTGAGATAGCTTGAGTCCAGCCAGAAAAATCAGAGTAGTGTATCTGGGAAGGCATTTTCATGTGATGTCAACCACTGGTACCCTCTCTGAACTATGGAGAAAGGGGGCTGCTGACTTTTCATAGGATAATATTAAAATAAAGAATCTGTGCAAGAATAGATCTAAAATATGGGAAATGGGAATAAAACTTTCTCTGAGAATTTTATACATTTTTTCATATTTTGTACAAAATTCTCAACAAAACTTTTTATGAGACTAAAAGAACATTTAAAAAAATCTTTAAAACTACATGGGACAATTTTAAGAGTTTGTATATCATAATTTCTTTATAATTACACATGACAGTTTTAGAATTTGAAAATAATAGTCTTTAATCAGCACTGTAAAAATTCAGTATTTTAGAAGATTCTGGATGCATGTAACGTCTTTGAAGAGACTGTGTTCTAAGCTTGTCAGTTGAATTTTGTATAATAGATGATCAAATGTGTGTGTGCATGTGTCTTAGTGTGTGTTAGTGTGTGTGTGTGTGTGTGTGTGTGATAGTTCACACTTTCCACATAATACTCTCAAAGCAGTTGATGCTGAAGGAAGATCGCAGCCACAGCTTTCACAATGCGATAGCTAAGACCCCAACAGTGAAGGTTATTTACATGATGTGCCCACGTATCAAAACATAACATGCTTCCTGTAAATGTGTACAATTTTTATATATTGAAAACTAATAGAAAAATGAATGGATGTAAAGGGAATATTAATTTGTTCAAAATACAATCTGTTGAGGAAAGGTCTCTTCTTTCCTCTGCTTTTGGTCTGCAACTAACACAGTTTAGAAGCAAACATATAAGAGACATCAAACATTTTCAGGAAGTTAGTGGAAGCAGGGGAGGGGATATTCCTAGAACATGGACAACTGGAATTTGAAAATAGCAATACACCACTGAAGTCTAAACATTAACCCTGTGTGGACCATCAAGAACTTGAGTATGTTCATATCTGCTTCTCATAACTGCATATTACAAACACTGTCTGTCATCATCTCGCCAAGTGTGGTATGGTTGATAGTCTTAGTGAGCAGTCACCATGAGGTAAAAAGTCACTCTTCTAAGTAATGGGAAACGCTGAATGGGAGGGCACTGGAGCTGTTTGCACCATCAGGAGCCTGAAGGACATGAACAAAGGGCTGAACTTCATGATGTCACTTTTTGCTAATTACTTGGAGACGTTCCTTTTAAGGTGGTTTCTACAACTGCCCAGTTTTTTTAAGGCATTCTATAATTTTTCTTGTTTAGCATATGATTGGTAGCATACCTTTTAACTGCTGTAAGTAATAAAAATATATATGTGCAAGTTGGCTATGAGAAATGCTAAAGTTTCACCTAATAAAATTTTGGTATGCCTCAGTTTTCAAAGTAAATTTGATTTATTTGAGCCACCAGCCATCCGATGACAGCCCTGTGTTTTTTATATGAGTCACGTCCCAGGGGGTCTGGAATATGCCAATGGTGTACCTTGGACTGGATCCAGTGTCCGCAAACAGGTTTTCATTAGACTTTGATGCCAGTTGCGTTTGGGAGCAGAGAGGCTGCTGAAAACCGGCCTTACTTTGGGATCACTTCTTTCTTTCAGAAAAAGCAACAAAGATCTTTTTTAGCAAAGCTTTGCGCCTCCGCATTGTAGGTGTATGGCAATGTTTTAGGGAGCAGTAATCTGTTATTGCAGGTGGTCGGACCTCAAGCACTTCCGTATTTTGAGAATAGATCAGACGGAGTGCAACAGCTTTATTGAAGAATTGCCGAATTTGAAAATCAGAAACACATTTTCTGTGGCTAAGATTAAGTTAGCATGTATTACAGTCACCTGGGCTTTTCTGTAATGCTAAAGGGAGTATAATTACACAGATTACTTCACATGTCAAAGATCAGAACCTTACCACACTTGGGGGCCTTCATCATCCTCACATAGACCCTTAAGCTGTAATCTTATTAAAAGTAGAGGTCATTTTCTGTTTTTTAGAAGATTGTAGAGTAACCAAGTCAATGAGAAACATTACAGACCCATCTTTTATTCTTATGTAGTAAAGTGAATTTTCTTTCTGAGGAATTTTTTCATTCTTTTAGGCTCTGATAAGGTAAAATATGAGGATATGACCCAAAATTATCCTTTAAAGGCTGTCTTTAAGAAGACCTGTATATTCCAAGTAAGGTGTGTGTTTTATAGTTCACCTGTTATTTAAAAGTGAACATTATCAACTTAAAAAAAAATAAACCATGAGAAGAAAAAAAAAAAAAGAAACAAGATAGCGAACCGGAAAAAAAAAATAAAATAAATAAATAAATAAATTCAGAACAAGTTGATGCACATTGTTTGTCTGGTAACAATGACATCTCAGCATTCTGCCCACTGAAAGTGAAGAAATAAAAATGATGGTCCAGCCACCAAGTCCACTTGGAATGGGACTGATGGAACATGCGACCAAATCAGACTCTCTGAGGGTGGCTGATGGTGGAGGCTGACCGAGGAGCCAAGGACAATGGCGATGGGCTTGGTCTCTACGACATGGACGGGCTCTGTGTGAGCCTTGTCAGTTTGGTGCTCACCTTCCTGGACCTGGGGGGAGTTGGGAGGACCTTGGATCAACATAGTGTAGAGAACCCTGATGGCTGTTTGGCCTCAAGAGGGAGGGAGTGGGGGTGTGGGTGGAGGGGAGGGGAGGGAAGGGGGAGGAGGAGGGGAGGAGATGGCAATTTTTAATAAAAAATAAATAAACTGGAAAAAAAACAATTAAAAAAAAAGAATAAAAATGATGGTCCAGTTTTCATCTAAGGCCAAGGGAATTCCAGGGGAAGTAAGACAGCTGACACATAACTAAACAGCAGAACATAGACAAGGTGGGAGCTGTCGTTGGAGAACTTAGTGACAGTTATCTGAGCTGGAAAAATTCATCTTGCCCTTTAAAAGGAAAAAAAATACTTTCTTGTTCTTCCTCTATGTGATCCTGACCTGGTTGGTGCATGGGATGATGATGATTATTATTATTATTATTTCTTTTATTTTTGTCATTATAATATAATTGCATCATTCCTTTTCCATTTCCTCCCTCCAAACCCTTCATATAAGAGATAACCCCTCCT
Organism: Arvicola amphibius; assembly: GCF_903992535.2. Taxonomy (NCBI): domain Eukaryota; kingdom Metazoa; phylum Chordata; class Mammalia; order Rodentia; family Cricetidae; genus Arvicola; species Arvicola amphibius. Next base: position 155,497,536 of record NC_052049.1, on the reverse strand, counting down.
TAATCTCTTTCAAATTCATGGTCTCTTTTTTAGTATTTGTTGCATGCATATATGTATATATACACACACACATATATATTCCTAAATATAACCTGCTCAGTCTGTATAGTGTTGTTTCTATGTATCTTTTCAGGGTTGACCATTTGGTATTAAATAACAAACTGGAGTGCTCTTCCCAGGGGAAGACCATTTCTCACACTCTCAGCATTCCTTAGTTGCCTGTAGTTTTTGGTGTAGGATTGAAGCCTCATGGTCTTTCCTCCATTCGCTTTAGCATGTCTATTGTCCTTGTTCAGCTCCTATTTAGTCATTCATGCTGATGAGACATTGTGGGTGTAGCCTCTGGCATTACTAGGAGACACAAGCTCACAGAAAGCTCCCTGGTCCTCTGGACCTTACATTATTTCCAAATCCTCTTCTTCCCTGAGTTGTAGGTGAAGGAGTGTTTTGTAGATATATCCACTGGGACTGGGCATCACGAATTTGCATTTTGATTGGTTGTGCTTTTCTCTAATGGTTTCCATCTGTTGTAAAAAGAAGTTTCCTTGATGAGGGGTGAGAACTGCACTTCTCTGAGGGTATGAGAACAAATATTTAGAGTGTAGTTAGGGATTATGATGCCTTAATAAAGTGATGGTTGTAGATTCTTCTCCAAGCTTCATGACTTCATTAGCTCTGTAGAGTAGGCTAGGTTTCCAGTACCAGGAATGATTTCTTCAGCTGGTCTTAGGGCCAATTAGAGAGCTATTGGTTACTGCCAAGATATGTGTGCCATTATTGCACCCTTAGGGTTACTGTGTAATGTTGGTAATTGTTGTGCTTTAGAGGCAATTGTAGCTGGTCAGGACTGTCAGTTGCTTCTCTCCTTTGGAAGTTTACATGGTACATCCTGGTACAATGAAAGCTGAAAGCTAGTCTTCATGGAAAGGGCATTTATGTCAGTTCTAGCTCAGGGACCTCTGGATCCTGTGTTTGAGATTTGTGGTGTCTTCAGCAATAGAAATTTACTGTCTGCCTCTGGGAGACAATGAAGGGCAGTAGCGATAGCCTGTGTTATTTTGGCAGTCTCTTGGGCAACCCTGACTAACAATTCAAAAGAAGGCTTTTCATGCCTGGTGTTGGGGTCTTGGTTGGACAGCTTTGGATCCTGGAGGGAGCATCGTTAGCCTATAAGAGAAAATTTGATTTAAACTATATATACACATTTACAACATTTTTTTATTTTGATAAATAGTTAATTCCTCATGACTTTTTCAGACATCCTAACTGCTATTTCACCCCCTCCTGTCTTCCTTCTGCATTTAAATCCCTGTCTCCTTAGTTAGAGCCCTATTTTTGCTATTTCTCTGATAAAATCTCGTGTACCCCACTATTCCCCACTCTGTTGCTTACCCAGCCCCTTACCCTGGCAATGATTCCTTTTTATGTTCATGGTTTTTGCAGTAACTCCAGGAAATATACTCACATCTGGAGATTTAGAGCAAGGAACTGCCAAACAGAAAGGACATGTGATTTTTGTCTCTGGGGTCTGGGTTACCTCACTCAGTGCGGTCTTTTCTAGCTGCACCCATTTGCCTGTAAAGTTCATAATTCATTCCTTTTTCTTTATAGCTGAGTAGTATTCCATGGTGTATATGTGCAAATTTTCATTGCCCATTTATCAGTCATTTCCACTTCCTACCTATTACAAATAAAACAGCAATGTGCATAGCTGAGCAAGTATCTGTGGAGTAGGAAGTCAAGTGCTTTGGACAAATAAATGCCAGGGAGCTAGGCTGTCTGGCCGATTTGTTTTGGAGACTTCTCCACCCTTGTTTCCACAGCGGCTGCAGCAGTGTGCAACCCTACCAACAGTAAAGAGGATTCCCTTTCCCCTCCCACATTTGCTGTCAATGGTTTTGCTGATCTTTGCCATTTTGGCTGGTTAAGATGAAATCTCAAAGTTCTTTTGACTTTCAGTTCCCTAATTGTCAGGGATGATGAACATTTTTGTGACATTTCTTAGCATTTTTTATCATTCTTCTGAGAGCTTTCTGTTTGGGTCAGAAGCCCATGTTTTGAATGGATTATTTGGATGACCCTAATCCACTTTTACTGAGCTCTACGGTTTTTTTTTTTCTTTTTTGCTCTCCTCCCTGCCTCTCTCCTCCCCTTCAACCCTCTCCCATAGTCCCCATGCTCCCAATTTACTCAGGAGATCTTGTCTTTTTCTACTTCTCATGTAGATGAGAACAATGTATGCCCCCTCTTAAGGTCCTCTTTGTTGTCTAGGTTCTCTGGATTGTGATTTGTAGGCTTGTTTTCTTTGCTTTATGTTTAAAATCCACTTATGAATGAGTACATATGATAATTGTCTTTCTGGGTCTGGGTTACCTCACTCAAAATGATGTTTTCTAGCTCCATCTATTTTCCTGCAAATTTTAAGATGTCGTAATTTTTTTTCTTCTGTGTAGTACTCCAATTGTATAAATGTACCACATTTTCCTTATCCATTCTTCAGTTGAGGGGCATTTAGGTTGTTTCCAGGTTCTGGCTATAACAAACAAAGCTGCTATGAACATAGTTGAGCACATGCCCTTGTGGCACAATTGAGCATTCTTTGATATATACCCAAAAGTGGTATTACTGGGTATTGAGTAAGGAAGGTTGTTTCCTAATTTTCTGAGAAATCCCATACTGACATCCAAAGGGGCTGTACCAGCTTGCACTCCCACCAGCCAAGCAGGAGTGTTCCCCTTTCCCCACAACCTCTCCAGCACAAGTTATCATCAGTTTTTTTGATCTTGGCCATTCTTATGGGTGTAAGATGGAATCTCAGAGTTGTTTTGATTTGCATTTCTCTGGTGACTAAGGATCATTTTTGTTCTTAAAGGAAAGAGAAAACTGAACAGTAAAAATGCCAAGGACAATAATATACAGAGAAAAGGCTCCAAGGACACAGACCTGAGAAGAAGCCAAACTTACTGACATCTTGACCTTGGGTGAAGCCTCCACCCAGAATGTGGCACTTGGTTGTGTCAACTGTAGCAAACTAATACAACCATATCACTAAGGCAATCCCACTCACCTGTGCTAGAGAAAATTTTGCTGCCTTTTGGTTCCTGGCCAAGTCCTCCTGTTGCTCATCTGTCCCCAGAGCTGCTTTTGAGTTCTTTGTCCTCACTGTTTTTCCCATGTTAGCTAATAAAAATTTAGCTGGCTTGGAGGTCATTGGGGATGGACCCTACCTTAACGCTCAGCTTTAAGCTCCACCTCCTATGATCCAGGTAAGGAAGAGGAAAAACATCAAAAGCAGCTCCTTACAATTTGAAAAACCATGTGTGGTCATTTGAAGGAGAATGGTCCTCATAGGCTGCTCCTATGTTTAAACACCTAGTCCCCAGTTTTTAGAACTGTTTGGGGAGGCTTAAAAGAATGGCATTGTTAGAGGAGATGTGCCACTGGGCAGGCTTTGAGATTTCAAGACTTGCTCCATTCCCAGAGCCTTTTTTGTGACCTGCTTGTGAATCAAGACATGAGCCTGCAGCTGTTCCTGTCATCACGGACTCTTACTCTCTGAAACCATAAGCCCAATTAAGTATTATTTTATAAGTTGCCTTGGTCATGGTCTTTAGTCACAGGAAAAGAAAAGTGACTAATACAGCATAGTTAATGATTTAGTAATCCTCTTTACAAATGTCATGGTCAATGACTGATAATACCTTTTGTTGAAGCTAATAGACAAGGTCAAGACCTCCTGTGTTGGATACTTTAATGCCAACCTGACACAAGCTAGACTCATCTTAGAGGGAGAACCTCAATTAGAAATGCCTCCATAAGATCCAGGGAAAATCAGTAGGGACACTCTTAAAATTTTAACTAGTAATTGATAGGGAAGAACTCAACCCATAATAGTGGTGCCATCCCTGGACTGGTGGTCCTGGATTCTGTAATAAAGCCAGCTGAGCAAGCTAAAAGGAGTAAGCCAACCTTCTGAGCTAGGGATCAAGAAAGCAAATAAAGATTTTCAATGTTCTACAAAATAAGGCAAAAGTAAAATAGCACAAAGTAGCCTATTATAAGACCAAGTGGTTAATGAAATGGTGAAATATCTAAGTGCTCAAGAATTTTTCTTGGGTAATTCTTGTTTTCAGTGAACTATAAACCTTCCTTCTAAATTTTCAACTTGATATCTAAAATTCTCAATATGGTTTTATATAGACAAACAGTCACAATCCTCGACACAGTACACCAACATCCTCACACTTTCAAATGTGTTCAGTGAGAACTCAGTAGCATAATCCCTTAGTGCCTGTCATCATCCATTTAAAAGCTACCTGCAGATGCACCCAAGAGCAATTCTGAGATGGTCAAAATGGTCTGAATGTGGACTGTGGAGATTCTAAATATGGTACCATTTTTAAAGAATACATAATTTTGCAGTTACAGTAAGTGGTTTTCACAGTATTTAAAATGTGTCCAGTAAAGTTGTTAACATGTGCAGACAAAGGCCTGGGGAGATGGTTCAGAGAGTGAATGGCTTGCTGCACCAGCAGGGAATTCTGCGTGTGGGTCCCCAACAGTCTCATGAAGGTGGATGTGGAAATGCACAGGTCTTGCTGACCAGCCGGTCCACTATCCATTACACAGCTCCGGGTGCAGCAAAAGATCCCATCTCAACAAATAAGGCTAGAGAGCAATTGAAACGGTCACCTATATGGATAGTGTGATTTTTTTCTCAGTCACTAACATGTGCACACAGACACACTGGATGACCACATCCAAATCTGTTTGCCTCTGTGGATGGCAAAAGCCATGACTAGAATGCATTTTTTCCCAGAGTTCTCTTTCAAAGCAGTTTGTGGGTGCTGATCCTATTTTTAGAGTCAAGCATAGTTATATTACCCCTAAGGCTTTCAGCCTCTTTAGAACAATATCGAGGACGAGGCAGAAAGCTTAAGCCCAAATGCTGTCTTGACTGCTGTAACTCTGTGTATGCCCTGGTTTCTTTACTATTCCTTCTCTGCAGTAGGAGTACCCCTGCTCTGCTTTCTCTGAAGTTCCTCCCTGGGATGCAGCTCTAGAATCATAGAATTTTCCTGCTCCCCTAAGGCCAGGCAGCACCCCATGCTCTGTGCCCATCCTGTGTTGTGTGATAAATCACAAAAAGTAATTGTTTCTCACATTACATTATTTTGTGCTCGGCTTTATTCATGTTTGGATTACCAGAACGTACCATGGTTTGGGGTTTGTACTTTTCAGCACAAGATTTATGAACGAATGAACACACAGCCACGCATTACAGTTTTATGCAAACACGTTCTTTAGGATTTCCAAATCAAAGATTTAAAACATTTTGTTCCACGCTTTCGCCTTATAGAAAATGTATGCCTATGTGCACAAGCACTTGGATGTGGTCCACATGGCAGGATGAACTTCACTACTACCTGTAATAAGTTCAGTTTTATTTTTCTATCACTGAACTACCCCTCCCTTCCATTATTTGGTACTCATACAATACTCCACACACGCGTGCATACACACACACACACACACACACACACACACACAGAGAGAGAGAGAGAGAGAGAGAGAGGCAACAGACAGACATACACAGAAACAGACACGCAGACTGACATTCATTCATACATAGAGGTATGTGCACAAAGGGAAACACACACACATATACACAGAGAGACAGCGACAGATACTGATACACAGCGATAAACAGAGATAGACACACAAGATTCACGCACAGATAGAAAGACACACAGACGTATACACAGAGGCACACAAACAGGGAATCACACAAGCATACACACATACACGTCTGAGATGCATCCCTCCCCGTCCTCAAAGTGAAATGGTAATGATGAGCCATAAAGCAGAACAATGCGGAGAGCAAGGTCTCCATGTTTCTGGCACTCACCTTGCCATCTCAAAGTGAGGTTTGCAATTTTAATTGCCTCATCAATAAATCTCTTCCGGTTTCCTTGGATTGTTGGGGAGGCAGTTGTGTGGGTTTGGGGTATTGACATAAAAGCTGCAATGTTGGAGGTAGACCCTAAGCTGGATAAACATGAAGGACCCTCAGGGTTCTGGGGCATGTGGAGACCCTCTGGTTGAAAATGAACTGGCACGTCTAAGATTCCTGCTGGTGTGGCGTAGGGACCAAGTAATGACCTGGCTTGTGAAATCAGCCCTCTGGGGCTGGCATGGGGTCATAAACCAAGCCAATTAAATTCTTAGAGGAAAATATAATTGTGCAAACTTCAAATGTTGAGTGGAACTGTTCAACAGTAAGCTGGTCTTTTAACTGCCAGCTCAGGCTGAACCCACTACCTCTTCCTGTTCTTCTGGTAACTAGCAACCCACCAAGCTTGAGTTTCTGGATATAGTAGGGACAAAGTCCTTTCCACACAATTTTAATGTCCTAATGGGCAGAACTGAAGCATGAGCAATAATATGAAAACTATTTGGGGCTTAGAGTAGGTTCTGGAGAAGGTAATGATTTTTTGGCTATGGAAAAGGGGTGAGTGTATTTTTCATGTGAGAACTAAATGACTTGTGGTTGGGCCAGAGGGTGGATCATTATGGGACAGACTGTGTACTTCCAAATCTCTACATTGAGGACCTAATCCCTAATCCCTAGTGCCATGGAATGTGACTATATTTGGAGGGTGGCCAAATAAAGATGTAACTGAGGAAAAATGAGGTCATGCAGTGGCTTCTAATCAGATGTAAATGGTGTCTTTATAGAGAGAGGAGACCAGGGCACCCCTTTGCTCACATACACATGAAAGACCACATGAGATCAGAGCAAGGAGGTGGCCATCTGCAAGCCAAGGAACACGCTCTCAGAGGAAACCAGCTCCACTCACCCCCCTGTTCTTGCATCCCAAGATTTCAGAACTATGAGAAATAAGTTTCTCTGTGTAAGGCAACCAATCTGCAAATATTTGTTATGGCAGCCTTAAGACGCTAACATAGTCACCTAGTCCATGAATCTTGGTTATCTCCATAGCTTTAGTTACTGGGTAACATGGAGGAGAACATTTAAGTTTTCTGAGACCTAGACCACAGTTTTTGACATACTGCTTAAGAAAAACAAAGCAAAACAAAACAAATATGAGTGAGAAAGTGAATTATATAGATTAAGGAAAAAGTCATGGTAAAATTGAACGTTGTAAAGACCTGTAAATAATACACAAGCTTCCATGAAAAGATTTGGGGGTCTCTTTGTTAGTCTTTGCAGAAACAGACTCTGGATTAGTGATGTGGGAAAGGTCTGGGGACAGAACTCAGTGCACAGCTGGTGCGGGAGAATTGTCTGTATTCTGTCAATCATGTTTTAAATAAATGCTGATTGGCCAGGCAGGAAGTATAGGCAGGAAAACCAGACAGGAAGTAGAAATGATGCGATGAGAACAGGAGAATTCTGGCCCCATTCATGTTACACACAGCGCCCGCTTAAGAATGTTCTTAAGGTTGGGTTCCATCATTGGGATTGCCAAAGATGAAAGAGCTAAGAAGAGGGGCCAGAAAACTTCACAGTGGTCAGATTTCTACCTACCCACTGCACATCTGTAGCTAGGCCATTTGATTGAACTGGCACCTGACTCTAATTTCCTATTTTTTCTTTAGCTAAATAATTTCTCAAACAAACACAATGCCTTCTCAAAGAATCCTTGCAATTGCCCTGCTCTGTGCAGTGGCTACTCTTTACTTAGCATTCAAAAGCATTTTTTGTTGTTCTTTTTGATGGATTCTTTCTTATTTTTATGTATTCTGATTCTGTATTCTATATTCTCTTTTCTTATCTCTACCCAAAAATGTCCCTTCTATTTCTCTAGATGTTTTCCTCCTAACTCTAGCTTTACTCTTCCTCATTCTCTCATTCTGATGTTTTCCTTCTCCTCTCTCTATTTTTTCCTTTACTGCTTAAATACCTCAGCAAAAAAAAAATCAAGCAATATAAAAATTACAGTGTGGTTGCATTCTATTTTTCAAGTGAATGATTACAATGAATAAAAGCAAAAACAGCTTGCTATCTGTATCCCTTACATGATTAAACACTTGATATATTACAGGTGAAAAACAAATTATCCTAAGAACCCAAGTGCACTCATACCCAAGCAAATTCATGGTGAGACGGTAGCAGGTCTGACTCCAGTGAAAAGCATTTTGTGTAGGCTGCTGTAACTGGTCTTTGTCGGCCCTGTCAGCTGCAGGTAAGAGAGCCAACTGTGGTGGCTGGTGTCCCAAGTGCAAGCATAGGCTCCTGGGTGCTTACACCAAAGACTTGAGAATCTGGGAGGAATTGTTCAGTTCCAGAATTCACTGGGTCTCAGGTCAGGTTGCCAGGGCTGAGGTCACATGTGTGACCCTTTTTCCATTTTCACAGGCACAGCCTCCCCTCTCACTCAAGACAAAAACTCATAAAAGCGCGCCAGGGAAATATGATTTTTTTTCACACTTCACAAAGCTGTCAAAAAGCCTAGGATTGCCAGTTTTGCTTTTAACTTACAAAAGCTTTCACACAACTCCAGCCTGGCTCAGAATCTGGTGGCCAACCAGTTGTATTTCCTTCCACAGGAAACAGTAGATCTGTTGTTAGAGAAGATGGCATGGACTTCAGATGGAGCCTGCAGAAGAACCAGAGACTCTGGCTTCTGCAATGACGGCCTTCATGTCAGAGCGGAGTGGGAGGAGGGGGTAAAAAACACCGAAGGATACTTCAAATTTCCATGTGGGAAAGTCTGTGTGTGTTGACTGACACAACATCTTGCATCTAAGTCACATTTTTACCTTCAAGCTGTAAATGCAACAGCTAGCAAACAATTCAGTATCAGTTTTGGGGACCTCAGCTGTTAGATTGGATCTCAATATCTTTGAGGCTTTTACACATAATTCTCAGTTCTAACTGCTTGTCACAGGTCTTTATGGGCCTTCCCCATGCCAACTCTAAGAATGCTCAATTAGTTTCATCTCCCTGCGTTCGTTTTCCCTTCCCTGCTGAAAATCACCTTCAGTGATTTATAAAATGTGGTTCCTGGACCAGCTAAAGTAGTCGCACCTGGGAACTTACTACAAAGCCTGATCTTCCAGCTTAAGCCTGTGCTATCTGAATCAGTGAGATAGCATACTAATTGTGACTTAGTTTCTGGTGCTGGGGTCTGCTCCGAGGGAAGGCTTCAGTGTTGTTATTCAACTTTTCTAAGCGACAGAATGGAGCTCAGAGCAGGGCACTGAAGATGGTGTCATTGACTGTTTGGCCACGCGTTGGTCAAACCCTCCTTGTACTCGCTGTGCAACCCATCGAGACAAACTCCCATACCTCATTGTTTTTCATTCACAAACTCTGATAAGGCTTAGGAGTCATGGCAGAAGCTGGCAGAGCCACAGGCAGTGACTGGCTAAAGGGAGCAGTACTTCCAGACATAGCAGGGGAGCTGCACATTTGAGCTAAGAGCAGCTGGGACACCTTGCTCAAGCCAGACAAAATCCAAGCATGGGAAAGGGAGAGGAAGGAAGCTAAGGCCTTAAAGCTTTGGGTCCCAGTTCAATTTACCTAGAAGCTGGGACCTTAGGGCAGTTCCTTAACTTCTCTGAACCTCGGAATCAACAAATGCATAATGAAGGGAACAATATCTACCTTATGGGGTTATTGTTAGCATTGTAGATAGAGAAGGCTTATAGTGCAAGGCCTAGTGAAGAGGCAGGCAATTATTACCTACATGATGGGATTGATGAGAAAGGCAAAGATAGCAAAGATGAAAGAAACTTCTAGCATGTCACATGCTCTTTAGAAATGACAGCTAGGTAGGCAGTAGTGGCACACACCTTTAATCCCAGCACTAGGGAGGCAGAGGCAGGCGGATTTCTGAGTTGGGGGCCAGCCTGGTCTACAGATTGAGTTCCAGGACAGCTGGTTCTACAGAGAAACCCTGTCTCAAAAACCAAAGCAAAATGAAATGAAACAAGAGAAAGAGAGGGGGTAAGGAAGAAAGAAGGGGGAGAAAGAAAGAAAGGGAGAGAGAAATGGAAGCTTATTTTTTTGTTAGTAAGTGTGTTTCATTCAGTGTTGTTGGCTGTGATGTCACCTCCCAAGCAAGTCATTGGATGGTGGCTGGGAGAGATAAAAGCAGCAGGAAGATAGGTAAACAGAAAGAAGAACTCAGCCTCCCATACTCGAATACACTAAGAACAGCTCAGTGAGTAGGAAGACACACTAAGTGCTTCACTGTTTGGTCCTTCCTCAGTCCTTAGGTCTCTCTCTCTCTCTCTCTCTCTCTCTCTCTCTCTCTCTCTCTCTCTCTTAATCACACACACACACATTCTCTTTTTCACACACACAGACATGCACCACACACACACACACACATTCTTTCACTCACTTGCTTGCTCCTCTTTCTCTCTTTGTGTCTCTGCTTCCCTTCTCCCCTTCTCTCCTGATCTTCCTGCCACCACCTCCCCAGTGATGGGATCACAAGCAAGATTCACCAGAGTTGGCTTTTAACTCCCTTTGAAAGGATGAATTTGGGGAAGGAGTAGTAGCTAAAGGATTTCACATCTTGTACCCTGATCCCACTTAACTCCTTGCCCCTTTGAATTTCCCTCTGTCCTTCTAACTTCCTCCCCCCAAAACCCAGATTTTAAAAGAAAACCACAAAACCAAACCAATCAGCCAAACCAAACAAACAAAAAGGAGGTGGTGGGGAGAAGAATCTTTATATGGAAGCTGTAGTGTGGCCCAGTGAGTCACAGTTTATTCTTCAGTCTATTCATCTTTACTTGTAAGTGTTCATTGCTATGAATCATTGGTCTGGTTCAAGACCTCTGGCTTCTGCTCCACCATTAATAATGGACTCTCACTGAGGCTCCTCTTGGATATCCTGCTGTTGTCCTGTGTGGTGGTGGAGATCTTGCAGTTTGGGATCTGTAGGCCCAACATGCTCCATCAGTTCACTGATGAGGTGGATGCTGGGGTGGGCTAACTCATAACCCTGGTTCTGGGCCTGGGTGGTAGCTGGGTTGGTCAACCTGCCAGTTTTCCCTCCCTTCTACAGCCAAGTATATTCCCATGCCACATCTCATCTTACTTACCTGGTCCCCACTCTACCTGAAGGTGGCATCTATGTGTGGCTCAGACTTGGTTTTGCCAGTAAAGAGAAATCTAATTAGCAATTTGTTTCATAGTCTTTCCTGTTTCAGGATGATTAGTGGTCATTTACTTTGAAGAACATTCTGTGTGTATGCATATGCCCACTGTGCATGCTGTGGAATATAAGTAGTTTCCATCTAAAATACACTTTTGTAACCCTTTATTGTGCTTTATGTGACAAAAAATTTCTCCCTATTAACTGCTATGGAATATTTACTACTATACCTACTTTAAAGATCAAAGATCCCATTACTTTGTCTTTATGTAATTGTGCTAAAGCATAAAACAATTCAGTAACATTATGTTTTTTTAAGGCTAAACTACCCTTTTGAAATACTTTTAATTATTATGCTTATTTGCTAATTTTTGTGCAGGCATCTGATTGTGTATGCACCCCACATGTGTGCATGGGCACATACACAGAGAGGGAGAGAGAGAGAGAGAGAGATAGAGAGATAGAGAGAGAGAGAGAGAGAGAGAGGGAGGGAGGGAGGGAGAGAGGGAGAGAGGGAGGGAGGGGGAGGGAGGGAGGGAGGGAGGGAGAAAGGGGGTGAGGGAGGGAGAGAGAGAGAGAGAGAGAGAGAGAGAGAGAGAGGTTAGAGAAGCCAGTTCTCTCTTCTTCCTCCACCTGGTTTCAGGGCTCAAACTCAGATCATCAGGCTAGGGGCTACTACTTTACTCACTGAGCCATCTTAGTGGCTTCCAGTTTTGATTTTTTTTTCACTCTAAGCTAAATATTTAGTTGAAATACATATGAACTTAGCCGGGCGGTGGTGGCGCACGTCTTTAATCCCAGCACTCGGGAGGCAGAGGCAGGCGGATCTCTGTGAGTTCGAGGCCAGCCTGGTCTACAAGAGCTAGTTCCAGGACAGGCTCTAAAAAAAAGGTACAGAGAAACCCTGTCTCGAAAAACAAAAAAAAAAAAAAAACAAAAAAAAAAAAACAAAACAAAACAAAAAAAAAAACGAAATACATATGAACTTGAATTTGGATCAAACAAGTACAAACAAGGCCAATAGTGCCATTTCTGAAATGTTATATATTTCTACACAGAGACCCGTGAACACTTTGTAAAATTTCTATTGGACTGTATTCACTAATGCCACTTTATGCCCTCTTGAAGAAACTCCACTTCTCACCCTACAGGTTCCAGCGATAACAATAAGGATGTAGTCATAGAATATCTTTGAAGACCTTATTTTGTTCCAAATACATTAGATCTGATGTGTGTTAGATAATCCTACAGCTTCTCCCAGGACTTCTGTTTTACATCTGAAGAAACAGAAACACCAGATGCTAAGCTACTTCCCCAACTCACACCATGGCCAGGGGTCAGGGAGAGAGGAAAAGCCAGCCTTGCTCTGGAGCCTGCATTCCCAGCTTCCCTCTCTATGGCCTAACTTACCCCAGTGTGGGATTTTAGCATGCAGCAAACAGGGCAGAAGGAGCCGAGCAACTATATCTAGTTTCATTCCCCCCCATAAAACAACAGCAAAGAGACTTCTTTTAAAGACACCTTCAGAAAGGAAAAATGGTATATGAGATGGTAGCAATCAAATTGAAGAAGCTGAACACTGGACGTGGGAGTTGAGGCTAACTGAGCTGAATGCAAGCAGGGAGCTTACCTGTGATTAATGAAAACCCCAGGACAGACCTTGTCTCCATGGCTGGTGATACTAGATGCCTCTGGGCTGGGAACAAGGGAATAAAGATTAAAACCTGTCGAGAAACTGATTCTCGATCCACCTGGAAGTTTTCTCCAAACTCCCGTTTTCCTCAACATTGAAGAATTCTTTCTGTAAATGAAAGAATCATTAAAGTCACCCAAACCCACAGTTTTAAATGACAGTTTTGAGTCTTTTAATAAATACCATTTTGTACTCATGAGAACGGTTAAAAATATAAGGGTGACAGAGCCAAGTGTTAGTGGGATACTAAAAAGACCAGAGCTCTTGTATTGTGCTTGTAGACCTATAAAATAGTAACACTGCTTTTGGAGAACTGTTGGAGAGTTTTCTGGAAATTTATACTTATAGTCATCCTGTCATCAACCAATTCCACTCCCAGGTACTTACACACGAAAAGATGGAAGTGCATATCCATGAACGGATTTACAGAAGAGAGTTGTTGTCAATGTTTGGACTTGTCAAAAGAGGGAAATCACCAACAACAGGAGAATAACAGAGACACATTGTGACCCCAGAAGAACACTCACTGATAAGAAGACATGAACAACCTGTGCTGGTGACCATCTGATGGCTCTCAAAACACTGTGTTGAGCTACAAGTGCCAGAGAGGGCAGCAAGTTCTGTGTGGCTGCTTTTAATCTGAAGCTCAAGGAGCAAGCAAAGTTCTCTTAGCGATAGAGACAGACAATGACTGTCTCCTTGCTGGAAGAAGAGGTTGACCAGGAAAGAGTGTGGAAGGACCTGCACGGATGTTAGAAATGCTAAATATCTTGTTAAAGGAAGTATTTCCCTAAGTACGCAGATGTGTCCAAGCTCCTCCTTCAGATGGAGTGCAGGTGATTTGTGCTTTGTGTTGTATACAGCTGTCTGTACAGCCAGTGATTTTAAAGTGCTGTGTGATGGTTAATATTAACTTGACAGGTTCCAGAATCCCCTAGGAAATGAGTTTCTCAGCATATCTGAGGGAGCTTCTAGATGGGGCGGGATGGCCCACTCTAATTGTGGGCAGCATCATTCCATAGTCTGGAGCCTCAGACTGAATGCAAAGAAAGAAGAGAGCTGCACTTGTCCACTTCCTGACTCTGGATGTAACGTGACCAACTGATTCATATACTTAAGGTCATACCTTCTGTTCTGTGACGGACTGTGCTCTTAAACTGTGAGCCAAGAGAAGCCCTCCCCTCATTCTTATTCTGACTTCTTTTAGGTCTTCTGAAACAGCAAAAAAAAGTAACTAGTTCATACCTGTAGCAAAAATAATACACGTACCTAGAGATTTTACATAAAATAATAAAAGTTGTTACATTTTAGAAATGTCCTAGGAGCTTTATACAAACCCATTAATTCAGTCCTTGTAGTTTCCTTGGGTTGACATTTGTAATACATCAAATTTACAGCTGAGGAAATGACGCCATAACGTAAGAAACTTGCCCAATAACACACAGTGAGTCAGAGTCAGAGCTGGGATTCGAACCCATGAACACACCTTCAGATTTTGCAAACTATGCTACTACACTGTGTGGTCCCTTGATGCCTGAGAATCTGGCAAGGTAGTAAAAGAAAATAAGGCTGACAATACAGGCACCTAAATAACGAATCTGACCATGGAGCTTCTTCTGACAAGCTTTGCTAGAGTGGAGTTTGGATAGCTCTAAGGGACTGTGTTCTTGACAGCTGTGACTGGGACAAAGGGACAGTCATATTATTTTTTTTCTTCTTTGAGAGTTAATGTCCTTGTTTGTTCAGGGCGAGGAGAGTCCTGATTCATTCTCTCAGAGGCCCTCACAATGGTAGGTTATTTGACACACTCCAACTTTTGTGAACAGAAGTCTCTGTCCTGCCCAGTCCCACAGCCATTCAGTCCTAAAGAAACACAGAGGTTTATATTAATTATAAACTGTTTGGCCTGTTATCTCAGGCTTATTACTAACTAGTTACTAACTTATTACTAACTTACAGCTTAAATTAACCCATAATTCTTATCTATATTTATCCACATGACTTGGTACCTTACACAGTGAAGCATTCTCATCTTGCTTCCTCTGCTACCGGCTGAGCCTTTTCTTTTCCCAGAATTCTCCTAATCCAGTCTCCCTGCCTGTACTTCCTGCCTGGCTACTGACTAATCAGCATTTTATTAAACCAATACTAGTGACAAATCTTTGCAGAGTTCAAGAACATTATCCCACAGCACCAACTTAAAAGAAAATACAACTATAAGCCCACTACTGTTTCAGTAGAGTTTGGGCCCTGTGAATACAATCCCCCCTGTCTGGAACTTCAGCATGAGACTGGATGTAAAATAACCATATTTCAAGCAAGAGGATAAAAATATATGCTAAGAATGTGAGAGCAAAAATAAGAAGCTGAGGTCCTTGCTGCTCTGGAAGCTCCCACCTTAGCCCAGGAGAGTTTATCACGAGGCTTCTTGCAACACGAGAATCCGAGAGCTCTGGTAAAATGACTCTGTTTTGGGTTCCTGTTGAAATAGATGAGTGGCATTCTTGACTTCTCTTCATCTAGGTAGTAAGAAAGCTTTTGAACTGTCAGCAAATAACTTACCATCTTTGCAAAGCAGCTGAACATGTCTGTGACACACCTCTGCCATGAAGTTTGCAATAAAGAGACACTTGTGTGCACTAGTTTCAGTAACAAATATAAAAGAGCTCTCTGTTAACATTTTATGTCTGAAAAGATGGAGTGCATGTTTGATAACTTTTCTGTCTGAAAGACATCTAATGATTGGCATTAACTTTACCCTCTCTCCCCTTAAAGTCAGTTTGTTTATGGAAATATTTAGTACTCATTGGGCATTTACCCCATTGATCAATGTTCTGAATGCTGTGTGTCATTCAACTCTATGCTCTCAAAATTTATTTTCAGGGACATCATTGTTAGAAAAATTTAACAAAATCTAGGTAGAGTGACATGCACCTTTAATCCCAGCACTCAGAGGCAGGTGCCTCTCTGTAAATTTAAGGCTGGCCTGGTCTACATAGTGTGTTCCAGGACAGCCAGAACTACATAGTGAGACCCTGTCTCATAAAAGTCAAACAGAAACAAAACAAAAATCAAAGAAAAAGGGAAATATTTAACAACATCAATGCCTTATAAATATTTTTTAAAAATTAAACAAAATGATGAAGCAACAATTTAAGACAGCAAGCCAGGGTTTGTAAATTACAGCGGGACACCAAGTCTTCCTAGCATTTCTCATGAGCCAGACTTCCAACTGCTGCCTAGGACATGGCCAAAGGCTGACAGAAATTTAAAGTTGATGACAACCACAAATTTTGTCTTCAAAACTGGAAGGAAAATTGAAAAATATTATCATCTGATGCACTAAATCACTTAACAGTCTGGATTTTTTTTGGTCCTTGTCTAGAGATGAAATGTAGAGACTTGGCAGATACAGTATTAAGCTTTGTGCAGAAAAGATGTTGCAAGGAAAAATGATTTCTTGTAAATCAAGCCATTAAAGAATTGTGGCTTCCTAATTATGGTAGTTTAAATAAGAATGGCCTCCATAGGCTCATATATTTGAATGTTCAGTCACCAGGGAGTGGCTATATTTGAAAGGATTAGAAGGATCAGGACGTGTAGACTTGTTGGAGAAAGTGTGTCACTAAGGGGTAGGCTTTGAGGTTTAAAAAGTCCAAGCCAGGGCCAGGTGGTGATGGTGCATGCCTTTAATCCCAGCACTCGGGAGGCAGAGGCAGGCGGATCTCTGTGAGTTCGAGGCCAGCCTGGTCTACAAGAGCTAGTTCCAGGACAGGCTCTAGAAACTAGAGGGAAACCCTGTCTCGAACCCCTCCCCCCAAAAAAGCCCAAGCCAGGCCCAGTGATTTTCTTTTCCTCTCTGGACCTGTAGATCAGGATGTAGTTTTCAACTACTGCTCCAGTGCCACCTGGGCCACCATGCACCCCACCATGATGATAATAAACTAAACTTCTAAAACTATATGCAAGCCCCCAATTAAATGTTTTCTTTTATAAGAGTTACCTTGGCCATGGTGTCTCTTCATAGCAACAGAACAGTGACCAAGACACTCATGTACCTAAGGCAACAGCAACTTTTTTTGTATGATTCTGTTTAGGGTATTTTCTACCTGGAATGAAATGTGAGAAAGGTTTACATGATATAAAAGGATGCATTACAAAGCCTAATGAGCAACTTCATAAATTTCCTTATTTTCAAAAAGCAGAAGTGAAAGCTGATTCTCAGTTAGAAATATTAAAAACTTGGGGTTGAAGCAATGGTCTAGAAATAAAGTTTGTGTCAGCTTTTGATTTCTGGGTCACTTTGGCCCCTTGCGTCCTGTCCTTTCTGGATGAAGCATTTGAAACAATGGGTATGCATGTTCTGGACAAGCAGCAAGAAGAGGGCATTGGCATTGGTTAGTCACAGTGTTGGAAGGTCACAGAGCAGTTTAGCGGCTGCACCAGTGGCGCAGAGCCAGCGAAGCAGAGCCATCAGGCATTGCAGGGAGTTTCCAAGTCGTCAAGTGTCTTTCAGCCTGCTGAAAGTGGACATCTGCCTGTGTTTCTTGGTACCTTCTCTCTTCTGCTTTACTTGAGGCTTTGTAGAGCTGTCGAAACACTAACTGCTCTGAGTGTTAACAGCCCCACTCCTGTTGAAAAAGCGGTTGGCAATGTTCTCATTAGAAAAGCAGAATGGACTCAAAGGTGTCTGCATGAAGACTGTAGCCAAGGCCACACTCCCAGGCAGAGCACAGCCAGTGCAGGCAAGGAGCTTGGGAACTTGCTTAATGATGCTGTGGCTACAACTGACTTTTAGGCTCTGGCTAACATTACACTTTGGAATAAGAGTTGAGACTCAAGACAGGAGAGAGAACCCATGCACCTGTAAATGTGGAATGGAGCTAAAGAAACGTGAATAAAAAAATTTAAATGAGGAAAACAATCCAGCAAAAAAATGAAGTGCAAAATAATTATCCCGAATAACATCTCTTGTGTGAGCAACTAGAAAGTGCTACCCACAATGAACTGAAACTTCCAGAGGCTAAGGCAATCTAACAAAAATGTGACTTTTATGAGAGAAACCATAAAAATAATTTGAAAGATGGGAGATGTTTCTGAATAAGGAGACTCAGCATTAAAGCTGAATTCTTATTTGTCAATCAAAATTTAAAACCTTTTTAGCTTAACAAAATTATTCTAACATTGAGCTAGGTAATAAAAATAGAGATGAGAATGGCTTATAAAATCTTGAACAAAGGGAAGATTGAAGTCAGACTCACACTACCATATAGTAAAATACAATATAGGACCCTGGTGATTAAAGCCACATGGTATTGGCAAAGAATTGACAGATCAATGAAACACAGTGGATAACTTTGAAACAGACTCCAGTATATAGAAAAACATATAATAAAGGAAATGTCATAAACCAATGGGGAAGGCTTTTTCTTCCAACAAATAAGATTGAGAGCTCTAATAAACTTCAGAGAAAAGCAAAATCCTCAGAGAAGAAGAAACATGACTGGCGAATAAACACGTGTGAAGATGCCAAGCCGTGCTAGGAACTGAGAAAATCCAGGTCAAGGCCACACAGATTTCTCTCTTAATGCCACTAGACTGGCCAACATCAATAAACCTGGATTCTGGGAAAGACATGGATGAAGGCAAAATTTTACATCTTGCCAGTTTGTGTGCCCATTCCTCCACTCATGTTGAAGTGTTCACTACCCTTTCAACTTGAAGGCTCATAGTCTATACAACGTAACATCTTCAGTCCTCAAAATAGATGTCATAGGAATTCTTTGTGGGCACTAGATTCACGTAAAATGTTCTTAGCAACATTGTTGATACCAGTGAAACAATAAACAATCAAAATAGTCATTGACAAAAAAATTAAAAAGCAAAATATGCCATATTTAAAAAACGAAATGGTATGTACTGGTGAAACTGAGTGGACAAAATAAAAAATGATAAATAAAAAGAAAAGTGTTGAGGAAAAAAGCCCCACAAACTACAGATTGTGCGTGGTAGTATTCTTATGGAGCTCTAAGATCAGTGAAAGCAAACATGTTTAGATAAGATCGTGTGTGTGTGTGTGTGTGTGTGTGTGTGTGTGTGTGGTGTGCGGCACACTTACTCATGTTTACATGTATGGCAGTGCACATTTATTCCGACCACTTGAACTGGCTTTTTGGAGCCCATTCCCTATGGAGGAATATCTTGTTCAACCTAGATATAGTGGGGAGAGCCTTGGTCCTGCCTCAAAGCAATGTGCTAGGCTTTGTTGACTCCCCATGGGAAGCCTTATCCTCTCTGAGGAATGGATGGGGATAAGGGTGGTGGAGGGAGTGTGAGGAGGGGAGGGAGTGGGAACTGGAATTGGTATGTAAAATGAGAAAAGATCATTTTTAAAGCATATTTTTTTAAAAAACAAAAAGGCCTACCACACCTGCCCAATACTGCTCAAGAGCCAAACTCTAGTCCTTATGGTTCCATAGGAAACACTTTATCCACTGACTCATTTTTCCACCCAGATAGACCGAGTTTTTAAGCATAGCAGGATTGAAGCTGACACTTCTTTGTCCTGAGAGATGGCATTACATATCGTTGGGTATTCAGTTCCACCCCCGGTGCTATCAGCAGCCTCTGTCTCTAAGCTACCATCAAATGTTTCAGACATCAAGATGGCATGTTCTGAAAGGGATACAATTATCCAGAATGAGAAACCCTTGCCTCGCCATTCCTCTGAGGGCTGGGATCAAGAAGCAAGGCAGGGAGAGAGTAGAGGAAGCACATGGAGAATCCAAGTTACTGTAGCTCTCTGCCTCCCAGTGGGATTTGTAGATTCATGCACAACACTTCTTATGACACTTTGTTGTTTGCAATATTTAGGAAACTACAAGCAAATTAGGAAAATCTGGGAGAAGGAGAGGTGGTCTTCCCAGGGAAGAGCACATGAATTGATTGTTCAGGGCCAAATGGCCAGCCCTGAAAGCATACATACAGATAACATTATGTGTACTGATCAGGATACATATGTATATATGTATGTATATGTGAATATATATACACATGTATATATGTATGTTACCTGCATGCATACATATGTGCATGCCATAATAAATAATGAAAAAGAAGCCTGTGAGTTTGAAGGAGATCAAGGAATGGTATATAGCTGAGTTTGGAGGGCAGAAAGAGAAGGGAGAAATGTTGCAACTGTATTATAATCTCAAAAATAAAATTGTTAAAATATAAAGCAAAAGAGAAATATAAAAGACAAAAAACAAATATACATGATAATACATAGTAATGATACTGTATTAAAATGTCTCTAAGTTAGTAGTATACTTCCTCCTAAGATGTGAAAACTATTCATGGCTGCTATTTTCTTCCCTTTTTTATTTAAAGAAATTATGTCTCTTATACAGACCTATATTGTATTATAAAAGCTATACAAATAGGGCTAAATGCATGGATATCCCCCGATTATACAGAAATGCATAAAACAAGCTGAAATTACTTCAGAACTCAAGAAAAGGCTCATTTATTATTTATTCATTTATACTTATTCATTACTTTCAATAAATGGAATTTGATATAGAATGATAAAATAGTCTTCTCTTGGTTGTCTAATGCCTCTGAAAATGTTTATTAATCCAGTATAAATCCAGTTTCTCTTTATAATTGATAGGAGAAAAAAGGACTTGAAGTTAGTGAAAGGTTTGTTAACTTTGCAGCTGCTGACTTGGTTAGCCCCAGGCCTGTGATAAACCCTGGCGTTTGTTTAATCTGTTGTCTCCCAGCTGACACACAGCACGCTCTGCTCTTTGTATTTCTAGTTTTTGTGAGTGCTTTGATCACAATCCGATGATGTCAAAAACAAAACAATAGGATCCGGGGCAGTGGCTGAGCTCCTTTAAGTTCAAGAAGTTGTTTAAAGCATTGTCACAGTCAAAAAATTGATTCATTTCCTTCAAACCAGATCCAAACTGTGGATGAGAAAAGAGAGAGATTGTGTGATTTTCACTGTACTTGTTGAGAACAGAGAACCACATGTTAGCTAATGAATGTCCACTGGGAGTCGTGGAGTCCCAACAGAGGATTGGATCAGTCAACACACTTCAGAGTCCCTTCCTCTACCCCACGAAGAAAATACTGATTTCTGTCTGTTCAAGAGAAAAATTGCTAGCTATTTTTATGGCATAAGCATATTCCACAGGTCACTAGTTGGCTGTTTTTAGTAGATAAAGCAACAAGCCCCAACTCCTGCCGTCTGGAAAATGGTTGATAAAGTAAAAACCCAGAGCCCTGCCACTCAGATCCCAAAAAGATAGATTCCATATTTTTCAACTGTAGTCAGCTTTGCTACCTATCTCCCCGGAACATATGACAAAGTCTGCAAATATTTTGGTTATTACCACTTGAGTGATGGCCCAGGTGCTGTTAAACCTTCAGCGTACAGTCAGCCCTTCTTCCCCTAAACCAGCTGTAGTGCCAACTCTGAAGAAGCTGGATGTGACTGTTGGGCAAGAACACCGTGCCTCCAAAGCTCATTCTCCAACCTGCTTGTGTTTGCAGAGAATCTGTTTGGCTTTGAAATTCCAATCGTGCTTCGGTTTATTTATGTCACAGGTTTTAATAAAACCTAGTGGTGTTGGCCTCTTTATTTACTCTAAGCTGGCCTTCAGTGCACAAGACAGCAGATCATTTTGATATTGCATTTAATCGTAGTCAAGTAAAATTTTCATTGAGCTGTGAAATACCTCTGAGCTTCTCTTCAGTGGGTCTCCTCAACTTTCTTCCAAGTCTGGGTGAACAAGTCTCTAGTTAGGAGTTGACCCATATTGGTCATCTTAGAGACACTAAACCAGGAAGCTTCCCCAACTCTGGTTAAGAAAGTCTGATCATCACCAGGGCAGGGAAACAAAACAGTATATAAGGGATGCAAGATGACTTTCCAGGTAAATGAGGAGACTGACGTAAATTGGGTTGTCCAGAAGAAATGAAAGAAGGCTTGGAATGCCTGTATCAATTTAGCGCCATAGACAATAGCCCAGTGCAGTATGCTTAGAAGAAAATGCTTTTCTGATCATCAAAATATAATACAGAATGAGAATAATAAGTAGATAGCTAAAATTATGTAGACAATAAAGTATTGTTCACAGTATTCTTCATTTCACCCTTATTTGCCATTAGACTGTAATATCCTTGCCATTCTTGAGTTAATGATAGAATGAGCTGACACGCTGGGAATGCCACTATGTTAAGAGAACTTTCATCAATTTCTCTGGAATTTAGAAAACAGCGTTGAAGAAATGCCTCCAGTGAGAAATTAGCATTTATTTTCATACAGTGATAATGTATCTTTAAGGGTTTTTTTTTTCTTTTTTTATCTCCTTAACATTGACAACATGACTGATGAACTTGGTAGTTTGAGAACTCTCCAAGGTAATGACATCACGATGTGTAATTTGTCCCTTGTGTACTCGGAGAAGTCAAAGTCCTCATGCACACTTAAAGCATCAAGAGGCCTAACTTGAAATGGGAATATTCTCCAAAATAAACAAGTTGAGACGTTCTTGTCTCTCAATCCAGATTCTTCCCTTGCAGTTTTAAAGGTGGAATTAGGTCATCATAATACTGATTTTCATTTATAAATGCCCAATGAGAAAGAGAGGGGGGAAGGGAAGGAGGGAGGGAGGGAGCAAGGGAGGGAGGGAGAGAAAAGAAGCAAGAAAAAGAGCAGGAACACGCTTGCATTGGGTATTTCCGTGTGGTTCCCTGGGTGCCCGATGAAGTCTCTCACTCTGCTTTTCTGTTTGCAGCAATGGAAGTACCTACCAATGCTCTCGGACTCTGAAGGACTTGTGCAGCATTGGCCACATGTGTTTACCATTATCCACAGACTGTCAGAGCCCTCCCTCCAGTGGAGGCACGCATGGAAATAGGCCAGAGCGCAAGGGAACACAGTTCCGGCACTGAAATTAGCAACCGGACAACATTCCCAGGGAAGCGGCTGAGTTCATTTCTGGCAGAAATCCCACAGCTGCTGGTACAAAATAAAATGAAAGCAACACAAAGGATAAAATCTATCTGGGGGAACCAAAAGGAGACAACATACGTGATTTGCTCTGCCCACCAAAACACCCTCCCACTGGCTCTTTCATTTCATTGATGCTAGGATTTCAGAACTTGGGTGACTTCTAATTTTGAAATGGCAAAATATTTTTCTGAAGCATGGTTTTTCCATGAAGGTTTACTAGGAAAGACTGGCAACCTCTTAACCTTTGCAGAGAATTTTGAGAATTATCTCACAGGATTGGTCACAGGATTTGAGAGCTATCATTAGGACTGAATTCAATTGTAGTGATTCCATCCCTCCCCCATTGCATTGATTACCAAACCCAAACTGGGAAATAGGAAGAAGAAAGTTATCCCAGGAACTGTGAAGAATTTGGAGAATCATAAAGACATATTAGCAATTTATAATGTTTCTCTCCCTATTAGGCTTCATTTACAGCATAGTATATATGTTCAAATGAAATTGTATCCACAATGTGAAAGGTGATCTTTTGATATAGGTACACATTTTGAACTGTTTAAATAAAGATAATAAACGGAATCACCACTCAACTTCTTTTTTGTTTCTATTTGATTGTATTTTATGTGTTTGAGTGTTTTGCTTACATTGTATATGTGCACCACATGCATGTCTGGTGACCATAGAGGCCAAAAGAGGAAGTTCAACCACTGTAACTGGAGTTACAGGTGATTGTGAGCTGCCATATGGGAGCTGGGAATTAAACTCAGGTCCTCTCTTAACTATGGAGCCATCTCTCTAGTCCCTCAAATAATGTATTTGATGGCTAAAATGTTTAACTCTGGGCTTGAGAAATGGCTCGTGGTTAAAAGTGCTTGCTGTTCCTTCAGGGATGCTTGAATTCAAGTATCAGAAATGACACAAAAAGCCAGGCATGGAAGCCTGTCCCTGTAACTCTAGTCCCTCGGAGCAGAGACAAGAGGATTGCTGGGGCTCGCTGGCCACAGCCTGGCTCTAGATTCCATTAGACACCTGTCTCATGAGAATAAGATGGAGGATGATGCGGACACACACACTTGTGTGCACTCACCACACACACACACCACACACACACACACAAACACTTGTGTGCACTCACCACACACACACACCACACACACACACACAAACACTTGTGCGCACTCACCACATGCACACACCACACACACACCACAAACACACACACACCACACACACACACACACCACAA
The DNA here is from genome assembly GCF_903992535.2 of Arvicola amphibius. Taxonomy (NCBI): domain Eukaryota; kingdom Metazoa; phylum Chordata; class Mammalia; order Rodentia; family Cricetidae; genus Arvicola; species Arvicola amphibius. The sequence goes on along the minus strand of NC_052049.1, from coordinate 155,473,435 downwards.
GCACACACACACACCACAAGCACACACACCACACACACACACATACCACAAACACTTGTGTGCACTCACCACATGCACACACCACACACACACCACAAACACACACACACACACCACACACACACACACACCACAAGCACACACACACACCACAAGCACACACACCACACACACACACATACCACAAACACTTGTGTGCACTCACCACATGCACACACCACACACACACCACAAACACTTGTGTGCACTCACCACATGCATACACCACACACACACACACACACACCACAAACACTTAATATCCATTCTTTTACATTTTTCAAGTAAACATCATTAACTATAGGCATTTGAGGTAGAACAGAGGCCTTGGATTTGTTTCTCCTCTTGAACCAAAACTCTGTATCTTTGCACCAACATCTGCCTAATCCTCCCAACCTTCCTCTGAGCTTCTTTTGGTGCCCCATCCCAGACCTTTGTTTAGAGGAATGCTGAGAAATTGTTCCCCTATATTTTCTTCTAGCAGTTTAATGGCTTCAGGTTCTTCCAGAAGAGTCTATTTTGAGCTGATGTTTATGCGGCATGGAAAGATCCACATTCGTTCTCCCATATGTAGATACTTGATTTCAACAACAACATTGATTGAAGAGATGGGCCTGTCCTCCTGTGTGGTCTTAAGATCTAATTTCTTATGTTCATTTCATGCTCAAATAGGTTGTTAGGTAAAAATGAAATGATCTCCATTTGCATTTGTGAGATATTGTTAAAACATCAAACTATCAAGGAGGAAATTCAAAGTTTTCTGGGAACCAGGACAATTATACAGTTCCACAACTTATAAATTATACATTTATAAAACTAAATGTAACTTAGCCTTTCAGATTAAACTAGCTATACTGTGTCTTAACCATTTGGTATTTCATTATTCCTTTTAAGTTGAACAACGATCACTAAAACAAGTTTTATTATCCCTTAAGAGACAAGGAAATTAAAGCACAAATCATCACAAAAGAATCCACGGCAGAGCCAGGACCTGAGCCCTGACTGTGTGGCTGTAAAGGATCATTAAGCACAAAACTTTTTCCTCCTGGACCTACCAATTGGACTTTATTTTCCAGCATCCTTTATAGCCAAATTCGATCATGTGACTGAATTCCAAGAACTGGAATGTAAATAGAGGTGGTATTTACTATTTTTTAGACTGACCCACGAAGTTCCAATAAGATTAGAAAGAACAAATTTATGTAGCATGCCTTAATTTTTTTTTTAATAGGCTACATTTAAAACCAGGAAGTACTAATGGCCGGTTTCTTCCAAGTAGTCTAAATAGCAGTTGAGCATAGTAGAATACTTTTAATTCCAGAATTTAGGCAGGTTCTTCTAAGGAGTGAGGTGTAGTCTTTATTTTCTTATGTATTGGAGCTGGATGTGGTGGCACACACCTTTAATCCCAGCACTCAGGAAGCAAAAGAACCTCTGAGTTCAAGGCTAGTCGACCGAGCTAGTTCAGGACCCAAAAGGCTACAAAGGGAAACCCTGTCTTTAAAAACAAACAACAACAAAGTATTGGAGCTGGAGAAATGGCTAAGAGGTTAGACTGCTCTTCCTAGGGACCTGGGTTTGAGTCGCAGCACCCACACATCACGCGGAGTCTTACTGTGTGTTTCTTCTTACAGTAGCTGGAGAAGAGTGTGCCTGGCTGCCCTACATGTCTTAAATGTGACGAAGAACAGGAAGGGAAGAGTCTGAGTTCCTGTATCAGAACTTAAAACAAAACAAAAACTTACATGCCAATCAGACACATATTTTTCTGGAACTTATGCAAATAAGAAACTTCCCTTTATATCTGAGCCATTATGTTTCGGGGGTTGCTTGAAATAGCAGCTTAGCATTTTATTGCATAAGTTACCCATAAATTAACACAAGTCTTTCTCCATCCTGAGAAGGGCTGAAAATATCTATAGAGGAAAGCTGTATATGCTAGAAAACCTGCAAATAACTTTTTGGTAAACACCATTTGAACAAACCAGGAGATCTCTCATTAACTCATCTTTCAAGCCCATTGTATCTTATTTGTCTGGATTACCAATAAATCCCTCAAGATAAAATTTATAGAAGAATATTTGGAAAACTGGATATCTTATATTGACATCCATTAAATAGTATTGTTATCTGGCAGGATTTTTTTTTTTTAAATCCTGTCAGATAGAGAGCAAGGAGAAAGAGAGCTAGAGAATAAAAATTCCTCAGTGGACAATTCAATTTAGAGTAAATGATAGTTGTAATCAAGTAAAAATATCAAATTCTTAGGGATATTAAAATTCACTTCTGCAAATTATAGTGATAAATATAAATGAAATTGGACTCCTTAAAAAATCACTGTTAATGTTATGGAGTTTCATAGTAACTATATTTGCAAGAAAAAGTATTTCTCTTCATCTACATTTCAGTGCAGCAATCTTCTGGCAAATCATAAAAATTAAACAAGCCTTCTGGACAATGCTGGAGTTTATGATATGGTTGTAGAAAATACCGTATCATCTAAAAGTAAGGTTTAATGTCTGTGCAGAGAGTCAGGCTGCTCCAGATGGGCCTGCAACAGGGGAGCAAAGGCGGCTTCTGCCACAGTTGTCAATGCCAGGCCCAGTCCCTAGCCATAATCCCATATTAGAGTGGAGGCAGAACCTCACCATCTCCAGAGGAGAGGTCCTTAAGGATGATGGGTGGGTGAATGGTGCAGATCCAGGAGGAGTCATTGCAACGGCATGGGAAATAGAGACGCTATAATCAGGCACTTGCTTTGCGTTATAACTATTCTGCTTTGTTTAGGCCATAAATAAATGCCTCCGTTTCTCTAGTTATGATATATCTGCCAAGGGCGATGACAGATGGGGCTCTGGAAAGCACTATTTAATTTGAGTTTTTAATCGAGAATTATCGATATTATAAAAAGCGTGTCCAATAGAATAAAAGAAGTAATTTATAAGCAAACCTAGTTGTCAACATCATGGAAACACATGGCACCTGAGGACCGTGGGCCCTCTCCAGGGGTCAGGTGGGGAGAAGCTGACAAGACTTGGCTGGAAGGCTCAGCACTAGGAAGACACTAGTTCAAGTTGTATCCACAGACACAGAGAAAGCAGATGTCTGGTCATCAGGGGAATATATCAGGAACTCTGAGCACAGGAGTCGTTTGATAAAAAGTTAACAGTGGGAAACCACATCCAGATCCTATCTCTGAGAGGATGGGCTCTTAATGCACCAAGTCTTGGCCAGCACCATCTCAAGGCCTGGGAGGAGCAGAGCCATGAGGACATCATATCTGTATCTGCGTGTATTTGAAACGGGTGAGCATTGAAATAGTTATAGGAAATACATTTTTCTTTTTGTAAAATGTAAATTTTCTGTTTTTCTAACTTGATCGACGTCTTCTTACTAGATAAGATTTTATATAATTGAGAGGTACAAAAAGGATGATTTATCTCAGCACTCAGGAGGCAGAGGCAGGTGGATCTCTGTGAGTTCAAAGTTAACCTAGTATACAGAGCGAGTTCCAGGACAGGCACCAAAGTTACATAGAGAAGCTGTGTCTGCAAAAAAAAAAAAAACAAAGCAAAACCAAAACAAACAAAAAACCCAAAAAGACAAAATAAATAAACAAAAAAGATGACTCAGTAAATTTAGGAGATAAAACATTCTTTTTATAAGAATGTCTAAAGACTTTTCTGAAATCTACAGAACATGAGAACCTCAATGTAGAAACTCTGCCAAGAGTATTTATTTATTTAGAGACAAGATTTCTGTAGCCTGACTGTCCTGGAACTGGATTCAAACTTTCAGCCATGCTGAATTGCTGCAACCCATAACATTTTGCTTTGTTGTTAAGGGGGAGCTGGAGTTGTAGCTCAACTGGTGCAGAGCCTTCCTGGCATATATAAAGCCCTGGGTTTTATTCCCAGCACTGAATAAAACCATGTGTGGTGGCACATATCTGTGATCCCAGCTTTTGGGAGTTGGGGGCAGGAGGACCATGAGTTCAAGGCCAGCCTCACCTAACATAGGGAGCTTGAGATTAGTTTGGGATTCATAAAACTCTATCACAAAAAGAAGTGAAGAACTAACAAATTTAAAACCAGCAGTAAAATGTTTGCGACTACCATCCTACTTTTCTTTCCAGTGTGCTAAAGTTGTTTTCTTTCCTTAAAGCAAAACAAAACAAGGCCCCTATTATTTAGACCAAGTTAACTAGCACATCCATCCCCTTACACATCCCCCTTGTACAGTAAGAGTGTCCAAGAACTAGTCTCTCTCTCTCTCTCTCTCTCTCTCTCTCTCTCTCTCTCTCTCTCTCTCTCTCTCTCTCTCTCTCTCTCCTTTTCTTTCTGTCTCACAGACATATGCCCACATGTTGGGATTAAAGGCATGAGCCACCACCATGTCCAGCAAAATCTTTTTTTAACATATTTCAAATATTATATTTACTATAATATAGTTTTTTAGCTATAGTCACCCTGAGATATATAGGAGTCTCAGCACTTACTCATCTTGCAGCTGAAATTTCCACCATTTAACATCTTCTCATTCTGTTTGACCTTCACGCCTCAGACAGCCACCATTCTATGCTTCGATGAGGCTGACCTTCTGCTGGTCTGTGTACATTACACAGTGTTTCTCATTCTGGGCCTGGATTACTTTCCTTAACTCTACCTCTTCAAAATTCATTCAAAATGTGGCAAGTAGTATTTTCTTCGTTTTTATATTTATAAAATACTCATGTGTCTGTGTGTGTCTGTGTCTGTGTGTGTCTGTGTGTGTGTCTGTGTGTGTCTGTGTGTGTCTGTGTGTGTCTGTGTGTGTCTGTGTGTGTGTGTCTGTGTGTGTCTGTGTGTGTCTGTGTGTCTGTGTGTGTCTGTGTGTGTCTGTGTGTGTATTGTGTTTTACTTATCTGTTGTAAAAAAGCTCAAAAATTTCACTGTCAGTTTTTGTATTCATCTTTTTCACATGTCTTGCATCTTCTATTTCCTTCCTTCTTCCCTTTTCTGCCTCCTTTCCTCCCTTCTAGTCCCCATCCCTTATTCCTCTGTTTTCATCTCTCCTCAAACTCCCAAGAAACTCCATCTCTTGGGAGTCAAAGACATAAACAACTGTTGCTGAGCACAATGAGAGGGCTGTGAAGAAGACACAGAAATGTATCCCAAAAGCTTTAAGAACAGAGAAAACCTGACAGCATCTTTTGTGGGCAGTGCAGTGGGGAATTTGGTACAGACACAGGAGAAGCAGAAGATGCTATGATGTGGACTAATTAGGGAGAATTTCTGAGACTTGCTACCCTTATCTTTACCATCAGTCATGGTCAAGAGAAAAGCAGGATGTTGGGACAGTCGCTAGAGGCAGCCCTTTCTAGAGGCCTCCCTCCCAGACAGTGAGGGAGGTCAAGGATGGGCGTCTCTGCTGAAGGAACCCCTACTCCAGAAGTCGGCTTTCGCTGTGAGCTTCTAAGGTTGGGTATGGATATGATTAGGGTCTGCAATAAGTGACATCTGTTTGCTCTGACCTCTGGGTAATGTGGCGTTTCTTTCTCTGGGGCAGATGCTAGGAAGGTGTTTATTGTGAGTTGACAGGGGTCTTGGTGGGTGGTGAGGTGTGAGTCAAAACTCGACTATGCATTTTGGCATTTTGTCTACAGATGTTTCTCAGATGTTTGTGGGCGGGCATGTCTTTTAATAAAGAAATAACCGAATGTATGTTCCTTTTGTGGAGAAAAGGGAGGGACGTGCATTTACAACTTGCCCTTTTCCTAGTGTCAAAGAAACTATTGTTTCATGACCAGTATGAAATTAGTTGATGTATATATTTTCTAAAGAGAAAATTTGCTCATGTAAGCAAAATTTATCTGTTAGTTTCAAATTAACGTGTTGATGAAGCCAATAAATAGAACAATGGGGGAAAATGGAAAGCCTCAGGGGCTTCCAGGCAGCAGTTTTTGTGGCCCTCCTTCCAAGACACATCTCCCCCTTACCTAGACCGTGACACTGGTGTGGGTGAGGACCATCCCAGATATTCACATAACTGAAATCAAAGAGATCTTCTTAACTCACGACCTACACTTATTTAATTAATAGCATATTACACCATAAAAAGTCAGACATTTTAAGATGCCAATTTTATGTATGAGGGAGTAGTACCTTGTATGATATTAAATTCCTGATCTCTTGAATTAAGTAAATCTTAAAAAAACTTTTGCAAAGGAAAGGAAAATGAAGCCATACTTAAAAATTATTTTCTTGGCCAGCAGGGTGATTTAGTGGGAAAGGGATCTTGCTATGATGATCACCTGAGATCAAGTCCCAGAACCCACATGGTTCCTTAAGTTGTCCTCTGACTTCATGTACACTTTCATATGGGTGCATGCATACACACAGAAATAAGCAAGCAGATTAATACTCAATGTGAAACATTTAAAAATTGTCTGCCTTGTATCTTAAGAAAAGTCCTTTTGGTTTTCGAGTTCCGTAAGTGGGAAAATTCTGAGGAAAAACCTCAGTTAGATTTGAGAAACTCTCCTTAAAACATGTTGCAAACACATGAAAGAAATTTCCACAGAGATGCACATCAGATTAGGGCACAGAGGCGCTGTGCTGACAGAGGGTTCTGAAAACCAAGAGCGTGGGTGCTGCATGGTTTCTCTGATTCGTATTAAAGTTTCTTGAAGTGATATTTTCAGTTGATGTTCACTTTGAGTTCCACTTGTTAGCAATTATATTATCATCCATTTGATTTTATTTTAGAAATTACTATTCTATACAATTAAAAAGATCAATTTAGTTTGGCTCACTTTAAATTCTTAAAACTTACTATCTTAAATAATTTGTCTACTGCTGCTGCAATAAATAATGATAACTGATTATAATGATGGTTTCAAAAAAACATCTTTACTTACCTTCATTACTGACTCTATTCTGATATAAAACAAAAAAAAGTCTCTTTAACGTAGTTGTGATATTCTGCACATTCTCTAGTATTTCTATGGAAATTAAACAGGAATTCAGGAAGGAAAATCCTGCACAAGGCTGGGATCCTCCTCCTAAGTAACAACAGTGAATTCTCAGAAGTGTATAGAACAGCATGACTTTAGAACATTGAATGTAGCGACTAGAGAGGCAGCTTAGCAGTTAAGAGCACTGGCTGCTCTTGTAGAAGACCTGAGCTCTGTTCCCACCACCCACATGGCAACTCCCAACTGTCTGTAACTCTAGGTCCAGGGACCTTGACATTTTCTTCTGACATCCACTGACACCAGTCAAGCACATGGTGCACATACGTATGTGCTGGCAAAATAGTCATACACATTTAAAAAGTAAGTTAAAATATTTAGTGTACATGACTTCTCCATTTCAACATTTTGGCACTCTGCTGGCGAGCCTGAACTGCTTCATCTCAAGATGACTGGTAGAAAGAGTGGGTCCTCATACAGAAGACCTACAGAATCTGAATAGCAGCCACTCAGTTGTCATTGCTCAATCACAGAACTGTTTCCTTCTCTGCCTGTTCTTTCTTCCCTTTCTTCCTCTTCCTTTACTTGGGATACTGGCGCAGGCTGGCCTGGGACTCACAATGCTATCTTGTGGGCTATCTCAACTCCCAATCTTCCTGCCGCTGTCCCCTGAACTTTCAACCCTGCATTACCGTAACTCTTCTGATTCTTGTTTTCCATATCTTGTTAATATTATCCCATTTCCTCCATTCATTTCCCCACTTCTAACCGACATTGCCTTTTTTTCTTAACTCTACTGGTATTGAGCAAAAGATCCTAGTGACATAGCCTTCACTACTAGGACATGGTTGGACGGCTGTCAATGTTGGCAAAGCTCAGGATGACATGTGGCCCAGTGCATTTAGTGGAAATGTGTCAGTCAAGGTAGACATACCCAAAGCATATTGGCAAGAAGTTCTACCCTTGTGCTCAGGGCCAGGTGCTGCCCACATGTGATGCCTTCCCTTCTAGAGCCTTTGATGGAGGAGAGTTATCTGTCTATGTTTCTTTCACTGGTTAATTAATAAAGAAAACTGCCTTGGCCCTTTAAGAGAACAGAAAATTAGGTAGGTGGAGTAGACAGAACAGAATTGTGGGAACAAGGAAGTAGAGTTAGGGAGACGCTTCAGGCATTCGCCATAGTGAGTCTCCATGCTGCTCCTCTCCGATATGGACGCAGGTTAAGATCTCTCCTGGTAAGCCACACCTCGTGGTGCTACCCAGATTACTAAATATGGGTTAAAGAAAGATGTGAGAATTAATCAATAAGAGGCTGAAACTATGGGCCAGGCAGTGTTTTAAAAGAATACAGTTTTCCGTGTAATTATTTCGGGTGTAAAGCTAGCCGGCGGCGGGTGGCGGGACGCAGCCCCGCCGCTTCACACTACAAGCCTTGGGATTTTCTGCTCAAGGAGAGAGAATGTAGAGATACAAACCATTGTCCTGGAAGATCCTGTTACTCCCCTCCCCCAATATCCCATTGCTCAGAATAAGGGACACAGGTGTGTCTCAGTAACACAGGAATGCTAATTCTCTATTTCCTCACAAGTAAAGAAAAATGGTAACATTGCTGAATAAACTAACCTAGAAAGCTTTTAGAAATTAATTCTCCTAGTCTCTCAGACGGTGACATAAAGTGATCAGAAATAAAAACTAGTGTCTTACATGTAATAACCATTCAATAAGTACTTATGAGTGGCCATTTATTGTTTTATTATGGCTGAGTATAAGCTATCACAATCTCTACAGCTAAAACAATGTCTTTTATTAAGATCAGCATGATATGGGATTTAGTCTCATAATTTCATGTGCTGAAATCATGGTGTTGGGCATCCGGAATGCTCATATGAAGTGCTCAGGAGAAGAATCCATTTCTGGGTCACTCCGACTATCGTGTTGAAGTCTGTTTCTCACACAGTGGTTACGAGTCTTGATGCTTGCCTACGGTGGGTGGTTGTCTCCCTGTGTTTCTAGATGATGCCTGTATTTCATACTCAAAGCCAGCAGCTTTGGAGCAGCCTCACATACAACCCCTTTTTAATGTATCCCTCTCTCTGAATTCCTGTGTCTGATCCTAGATCCAGGTTTTAAGAACTCATACAAACAGGTTAGACATACCCAAGGCAATTGCTAATCTTAAGGTCAGCTGAGCTGAGACCTTAATTACATCTACAAAATTATGATCATAATCATGCTACCTCATTTTATTTATAAACTCCATGGATGTTCCAGGAGAAACAACACTTAGGTGAGGACAGCCAGGGATCATTTTGTTCTACCTAGAGCAGCATCCTGGGCATCTTGGAAAGAGTATGACTTGAGTTGAGCCATACAACTTGGATTCAAGACTAGGCTCTGATGAGTACTTTGGAGGAAGTTAGGAAGCCCTTCTTCACATAAGTTTGAAATGGGAATTCCAGTCCCCATCCTAGTAACCCCACTGAAAGCCTGTAGGTATCAAATAAGATTATGTGAGAACTCTACATTTTAAAGATCCTTACAGATGCAAGAGCGACCTTTAATATAATTCTCCCTCAGAGGTTATGTGAGAAAAACTTCTTAAAACAATGCTCGAAGAGGAGAATGCCGCAAGGGCTAAGGAAAGGTTTCAAGAGACCAAGGCTCTGGCTTCTGTCCCTGTAGAACACAAGCCTATTGAGCTAATCACAAAGTAAGTGAAAGCATGTGATATACATTTCTCCTTTAATGCATGAAATAGGTGTAAAATTTTTGAAGGTCGCTCTGGCAAAAGGTTTTGGCTTCTGCTGTGTATAATGAATGTTATGCATTATTATACACAAGCATTTTCTGAAGGAGATGAAATGGTACAGAGAAAGGACTGTTCTTCTTCTAAATGTGCCCATGAGGCAGAAACACAGATAGATGGATGGATGCATGCATTGGCAACACTGCAACAGAACACGAAGTTCTAGTGCTAAGCAGAACGTTCGAATGTGCTCACCCCTTGTGAAGATGGGTGCTCATGTCACTTCAACGTTGTCTTCCTGTCAGTCCTTCCTCCTCTCCCCATGGGGGCTGGAATCTAGCTGCTTTTATTTACACGTATTACTACCCTAAGGAGAAAAAGCAGTTTTAACATGCAGCATGAGAAAGGAAGTAAGACATAAAAGGAAACTTTCTAATAGTGATAGAACTTCCTTATTCCTACTGAATAGACTTGGTCTCGAGCTTGTTAGGAAAACCTAAATAGAAAAGATGTCTCCAATATTGATGCCACTGTTATTGTAGAGATCAGACTGTGATTAATTTCTCTGGTCCCTCCCTATAATTCTGTTTTTATTCCTCTGCTTTTTAAAATTTATTTATTTATTTTACATCCAAAACAAATTTTCCCTTCCCTTCTCTCCTTCCATTTCCTTCTCCAACCTCCCCTCCCCTATTTACTCCACCTCTGTTTTTGTTCAGACAGGGGCAGCCTTCTCAAATTCAGGGTCTTTGGGGTGGGGGTTGTTGGGACAGGGTTTCTCTGTGTAGTTCTGTCTATCCTGGAACTCAGTCTGTAGACCAGGCTGGCTTTGAACTCTGGGCCATCTTTCTGCCTCTGCCTCAGAGTGCTAGGATTAAAGGCATGCGCCACCCCCCCCCCATTTCTCTGTTTATTTATGAAGGCTTTGATTTGTGTATTGCTGTTGTTATTGTTGGGATGTTTGTTATAAGATAAGACCTCGAACTATAGGCCAGGCTGGCCTAGAACTCATCATGGTTTTTCTACACACTCATACTGAACCTAGAGTGGTCTCACATTTGCACCATTTTTTTTATTCCTAAAGTCCCTTTAAAAGTCCCTTTTAAAATGGTCTTCCTAGCATGTTCCTTCATTCCATGGATTTGTTTTTGTCCCCAATTCCAACATTTTAAATTCTGTAATGCTAGTAAGAAGAAACATGGCAGCCATAGCTTTTTAACAACTGAACAAAGACAGAAAACCGATCCCTGGAGCCTACCTTCATGGCATGTCTCCTCTCCACTGTCATCTGGATCCATAGTCACCAGAAATAGGCATGCAACCAGAAATAGGCATGATCACAGGTAGGCACAATCAGTAAATCAACCTCTTAATTCTAACAGTGAAAGCAGGACCGCTCCCTGGTGCTTAGCTTGCTTAGCTGCTCCTCATGCTGGATCATCTGGCCCCACCTCCATGTAAGGGGAGGAGCTCAGTCCTGCCTCAACTCGATGTGCCTTGCTTTCTGCAAGCCCACTGGAGGCCTGCCCCTTTCTGAATGGCAATAGAGGAGGAGTGGATGGAAAGTGTGGTAGATGGAAAAAGGGAAAGGATGGGAGGAGAGAAGGGAAGGAAAACTAGAAACTGGTTGGTATATAAAATAAAATTTAAAAGTTACTTAAATAAAAAATAAAATAAATAAATCATTCTAACAGTAAGATGCCCTCAGATACAAATACCATCACTTCTTTAAAAAGAAACAGAGCAGCTACAATATCTTAAAAGTATTAGCTTATTTGATAGCCTACAGCATCAGGAGAGGAACTG